>NC_133648.1:252045145-252345145 GCF_009905375.1 Apium graveolens
GGAAGCTTAGAAAGTCATTAAAATCAATAAGTGAATAATTCAAGTTAGTTTTAAGTTGGTAAAAAGAGGCAGTTTGGAAATCAGGGAAGACTGATTTATGTCAACTTCCACTTGAGGCCTAGGGAGGCCCAAGTGAGGTTTTTGAGTCATTCCAACTTTAAGGGTTAGCTTAGAGTCTTAGGAACCTCATTTCCACCAAAACACCCGAGAGTCACCATAAGAGTTGCATTAGGAAGCCTATGAGGAATGCATTGGTGTTTAAGTGCTTTATGAGTGAGGCCTTGATGTCAAGTCAAGTTTGGGAGTTGCATTATGTCATAAGAGTCTGTAGAAACCACAATTAAGTAAAGGCCCAAGGTAGAAAAGTATATTTGTGTCGAGGCACACAGTGGTGCCGAGGCATGCATCCGGAAAAGTTTAGAGTGTGCATTAGTTTTGTGAGTCTTGTGATGTGAGGCACAAGTGTGCCTTACTGAATTTAAATTGTGTTGAGGTCTGTAAAGGAGGATTAAGAGTAATAGTCTTGTTAATTATTTGTTAAAAAGGATAATTGCTTGAGTGATTAGGATATAAGTGTACTATTGTCATGCTTTTCTTGCTATGTGTTATGTGAAGCATATATTACTTGAAATTAAGTGTGTTAAGTATATTTATATATATATGTGTATATGTATGTATATATATATACGCGAAAGGGTAGTTAGCAGGAGTTGTGACGAGGATACTATTTATCATAGGTTCAAGTAGGAGGCCAGGAAAGGAGCCCATAAACGATTCCATTCAAGTACTCAATAAGCGTAGTTCAGCAAGTGAACTCTCAACTTATCTTTATAATTCTATTTTTTGTGATTGAACACCTTTGAGTGTATTACTATCATTTAATAACATTGATTAGTCCCTGACATCACTCAATAATTGGATCTTGAACTTAGTTAATCGCTTCCATACTTGAATTGACCCTTTTTTTCCTCACATATTACCTCGTATCTCTGCGAATACCCCCTACAAATAGTTCCTTAATATATCCAGTGGAACCTAAAACCCTCATACATCATATTCATTTCCTTTGGAAACCAAAACACTATTATCATCCTCTCATTCGAACTTTGTCATTTCTCTTGTTATATTATCCTGATCAAGAACCCCTTTTTTAATTTAAATAAGTTATTAAAAAGGAATTGATGATATGATAAGAATGAGGCGCCAGTCACTGTTAAAGTTTTAAAACCTCAGTAGCAGGGAGCCTGATGGTTTATATGGCCAATGTGTGCCGAGGATCCTCAATGGTTGTGAATGACTGGTTATGTGGTTCGGAACTTTAATGTGGGCTGATCACCCTCTCATTGCTCATAGCTGTGTGATTTCAATTCCATTCACTTATTAAAATCTTGAATTTTACTTGAAATTTCATATTATTGATTTACCTTATGTTATTGTTTTATTGAGCATATGATGAACTTTTGTACCCTATTATTCACTTTCTGAGCGTTTTGCTTATTAATATTGTTTATGATGTTATCCCTTCAGTTAAGCCCGAAGATGCCTCGTTTTAAGCAGACCGCGCGTAAGAATTGTGGTGGTTCAGGGTATGCCTACCGTCAGATGTTGGAGCAGGTAGGGAACTGGTTGTTCCCTAATGTTTAGAGAACTTTTGGGAATTTAAATTTGGTAGATGTATTTGACTTTGGATATTAGAATTTTGTATTATTAGTTGTTTAGATGTTGTTCAAACTCTTACCTATGGATTCGGGACTTGGATTTATGGTTCTGTAATATTAATTAACTAGTTATAGTCCTTTACTCTGCTTTGTTATCTCTATTACTATTATTGCTAGTTAGTATTAGTGGGTCCGTCACAGTTTTGGTATCAGAGCCACAGGTTTGAGTCACTAAACAACATAGGATAAAAGAATATAAGACAGGAATTTAGAGAATAGGATGAACTTAGATCATTTGGGTTTTTGGGTGTTAGAATCTATAGGTTTTCCGACCCTTTTATTTATAATCGCGTATATATATAACTGACTGTCAAGCATCATCCTCATCGACTCCCGGATTCCCTTCTACTATGCCATTCTCCCTGTACGAGCAGATGGTAATTATGGTTGATCGACTGGAAGGCGAGAACGCGAATCTTTGGCGTAGAGTGGATTAGTTGTACCGCGAGAACTTTGATGACGAGCCCAACCGACCCCGACTGATAGCCGACTTGAGGAGATCATCCAGATGGCTGAGGACCGATTGGCATTGATGATTCCACACCATGAGAGAGAGAGTCACATTGCTCTTACCGCCATTGCTGACGAGCTCCACCGAGTGATTAGTTGTCTCCGTACCCCTGTTCCCCCATCACCATCCTCTTAGACTATCATATAGTCTACCTATCCCCAGCATTGTGGTTGATTAAATTATGTTAACCTCTTTAAAACTTGATCATGTATAATCTTTTCCTAAGATATCTTTTGAATAAAATCTCAATGCTTAATATTTACCCTTGTTATAACTTCTCTATGCAAATATTGAACTGTGAATAAACCTTTCTTGTCTACATTCAGAATCATGCCTCCTCGTAGAGCCCGCAACACCAATACCAGGGATCATGTAGATCCACCACCCAACTTGGCTAAACTTATGCAAATACTTCACCAATAATCTGTTACCCTTGCTCAACAACAACCACTTCTTC
The DNA here is from genome assembly GCF_009905375.1 of Apium graveolens. Lineage (NCBI taxonomy): Eukaryota > Viridiplantae > Streptophyta > Magnoliopsida > Apiales > Apiaceae > Apium > Apium graveolens. The sequence continues at coordinate 252,047,832 of NC_133648.1, forward strand.
AGCAACAACTTCAACAACCACCTCTACCACCACCAACCCCTACAACTTTGAAATCGTCCCAAGCTATAAAACCACAAGAGTTTTGTGGAACTCAAGACCCTGTAGAAGCTCAATCTTGGCTTAAAGAGATGGAGAAAGCTTTCACGCTAGCTGTTGTTAGGGAAGAAACAAAGGTCGATTATGCATCTTATTTCTGAAAGGCGAAGCGAACTATTGGTGGGAGTCAGCCCATGCTCTAGAAGAATAAGAAGTTATTTCTTGGGATAGATTCAAGAAGATTTTCCCAGACAAGTATTTCCAGAGGTATATGCAGACTCAAATGGAATTGAAGTTCTTTGAATTGAAGCAAGAAGGAATGACTGTGGGAGAGTACGAGAAGAATTCACCGAATTGGCTAGGTTTGTTGGAGATTACGTGGACACGGATGAGAAGAGCGAAAAGATTTCAACAAGGATTGAAGCCTTGGCTACGAAGAAGAGTGGCTACTTTTGAATTGGCCACATATGCTGAAGTGGTCCAAAAGGCAATGGTATTAAGGAGAAAGTGACCAAAAATTCGAGGAGAAGAGAGTAAGAAAGAAAGTTGGAAGTAGTGGAGGATCGGCTCAAGGAAGCCAAAGTGGAAAGAATTTTAGAAGTTTTGGATTCGAAACCAAGGAGGATCCCAAAGCTTTAAGAAAGGGGATAGTAAGAGTCAGAGGAATAGGCCTCAAGGGCAGAGATTCCAGCAAGCACAAATCCTGAGTGTAATTCTGTAACAAGAGACACACGGGCAACTGCATAAGGTTGACATTGTCTGTTACAAGTGCAATACGAAAGGTCATTACGCGAATGAGTCCGGAACCCGAAGCTTTTGTTACATGCTTTAAATATGGAAAGACTGGTCACTGTCGAGGGATTGCAAGACCCCCGAAACAACAAGTTGAAGCAATTGACGGCCGCTCCTTTCAATCAAGCAATGACTCTTCTGTTCCAATTCTTTAACTTCCTTCAAATCAACCTTCTGAATCTGCAACTCCAGTGTTTCCTCCCTCCTATCCTTGCTCAGGCCCGGACATTCAACATGAACATTAAGGATGCTGTTAGAGTTCTGAAGTTGTGGCAGGTACGCTTTCTATCAACACATCAATGCTAAAATGCTATTTGATTCCGGAGCTACTAGATCTTTCATATCTGAATCTTTTATTGGCAAGTTAATTTATGAAATTGAACCGTTAATTGAACCCTTATCTATCATTTTGGCTAATCAAGAACGAGTATCTGTTAAAGATGTTTGCCCTCGTGTAAAGTAGAGATTTTAGGCTATAGTTTCCCTGCTTCCCTCATACCTAATCCAATTAGGAGAATTTGACGTTATATTAGGAATGGATTGGTTAGCAGAGCATGGTGCTCAGATAGATTGTAAGAAGAAGAAAGTGATTCTTATTTCGCCTCAAGAAAAGAGAGTAGAGTTTAAACGACAGAAGCAAGTTAAGACGTTTTGACAATAATTCAAGCTAAAAAATGTTAAAACAAGGGTGTGAAGGGTATTTGGCTCACGTAATTGATAGATATAAGGAGACGCCAAATATAGGAAGTATTCCGATAGTTAGCGAATTTCCCGATGTATTTTCCTAACGAACTTCCTGGATGCCACCTGACCGTCAATTGATTTTCTATCGACTTAGCGCCCAGCGTGGAACCGGTATCGAAGGCACCTTATCGTATGGCACCAGCAGAAATGAAGGAATTGGCCAGCAACTACAAGAATTATTAGATAAAGGAGTTATAAAGCTGAGTGTATCTCCATGGGGTGTCCCCAGTTTTGTTTGTAAAAAAGAAGATGAAAGTATGAGATGTGCATCGACTATGAGAGTTGAACAAATTGACCATTAAGAATAGGTATCCGTTACCTCGTATTGATGACTTATTTGACCAACTTAAAGGAGCGACTTATTTCTCAAAGATTGACTTGTGATCGGGATATCATCAGCTGAAGATTAGCCGGAAGACATACCAAAGACTACTTTCAGAACCAGATACGGATATTACGAGTTTTCTAGTTATGGCATTCGGATTGACAAATGCGCCAACGCCTTTATGGATTTGATGAATTGAGTATTCAAGGAGTACTTGGATAAGTTTGTCATTGTGTTTATCGACGACATTTTATACTCAAAGACCGATGTAGAACATGCTGAACATCTGAAATAGCTTTGAAGACTTTAAGAAGGATGAATGAGTTGACCGGAAGAGATTTGCACTCAAAAAGACAACCAAGGAATTCTAAATTCTCATCAAGATTTGGATACCAAATGTGGAAGAATTGAAGAACGAGATTTTGAAGGGTGCTCACAACTCAGAATTTTTCTATTCCCCGGGAAGCATAAAAAGTACCAAGATTTGAAACAAAACTTTTGGTGGCCGGATATGAAGAGGAGATTGTTCAATGGATTAGTAGATGCTACACTGTCAAAGGGTAAAAGCCGACATCAGAAACCGAGTGGACTAATTCAGCCCTTAGAAATACCTGAATGGAAGTGGGAGCACATTGCAATGGACTTTATAGTTGGATTACCAAAGACAAAATCTAATCATGACGTTATTTGGGTAATAATCGATCGATTGACTAAGTCAGCTCATTTTCTACCGATTAATGAGAGGATTCTCAATGGACAAGTTGATTCATATGTATCTAAAGGAAATTGTACTCGCCTTGGAGTTCCAGTATCTATCGTGTCGGATAGACCCTCGTTTCAACTCTAGATTTTGGAAGCAATTCCCAAGAACATTTGGGAACTCGACTCATGATGAGCACTGCCTATCACCCACAGACGGAGTGGACAGAGTGACGCACGATCCAGACCATAGAAGACATATTGAGATCTTGTGCCTTAGACTTTAAAGGAAATTGAGACGATCACCTACCTTTAGTAGAGTTTTCGTATACCAATAGCTTTCATGCCAGATTGGAATGCCCCCGTGTGAAGCTCTTTATGGAAGGAAGTGTAGATCACCAATGTAATATCCGGATATATCGTGTAATTTTTTAGATAAATAATTATTTATGTGTGCTCAGTATCTATTCTGTGAGTTAATTGTTAAGTGTTATCTGTACTTGAATATTCAAAATAATATTAATTGAGTATTTTAATTTTTATATGTCCAAAATAAAATATAGATAATTTCATATCTTCCTAATTATTTTTATGTTGATTTATGGATTTATAAGAATCATATGAAATTTCTAAAATCTTTTTCCGGGTAATTAAAATCTATTTTAAAAACGGGAACCAACCGACGTCAACCGTTGTTACGTTTTTGGAACCCGAAACTCTTCCGAGAACTCCTTCCTAACCTAATTGTAATATTCCGAGCATTTCCATGTTTCGACTTTTTCGATCCGGCGTACGGTTTGTCCTGCGCGGGTCCCGGCGCAACATTTTCGATACAATATTCGTTTCGGTAAATCAATAAAACCCGTATTTTCGATAAACGGAGCTTTTTATTAAACTATCCCAATTATCACTTCGTAATACGTGTAACCAGGCGCTGAGACCAAGACCGCAGTACAAATTGTACTGATCTGGATAATTATCCCGAAAACCGATACCGTTTGGATCAGTTTTTATAAATAAACGTACCATTTTATATCCGGAATGATCCAACGGGATACTAATTTCCGTAATTATAAATAGCTTTTACCGTATTTTATTTCGTATCAAATCATTTGCAGATAGTTAATTATATAATTTTCAGAGAAAAGCCCTAATTCTTAAAACTGTTCTAAGAATCAAACACAAAACGAAGGCGTTACCGATCTCTTTTCAAAGCTTGAGTAACCAAAACGAAGGATTTGAGGTGTTCTATCAGATTCTGAGCTTTGTTTCACTGCAGAAATCAAGGTTATTTTTCTAAAAATTTATTTATTTTCGAATTTATTTTATTAAAAATATGAATTTTTGTTCGGATGATTGTTTGTATGATTTGATGATTGCATGTTGTAGAGCTTGTTTTCCTGATGATTTTCATATGTCATACGTCTGATTGGAGTTCAATAACATGTTCAAATTGAGTTTAATTTTCGAATTTCAAAATTAGGGTTTATAACCCGTATGAATGTTCTTAATTGAAATTTGGGGGTTTCTTATTCTGTGATAGATTGATGTTGTGTTATAGTGGGTTGTGTTCTCTGTGAAATTTGCAATCTAGTCGTATAAGTTTCATGAACCAACGAGGTCTGTAGAGAAGGGAGTTGTGTTTTGAAGTTTTCCGATGTTCGCCGGAAACTGGAAAATTTCACGGCCAAATTCCGGCCAACTCAGGGATTGTTAGGTTGTTTTGATTGCATGGTTGTGTTCCTGGTAACCTGTAGATGTGATCTGGAGCTTGTGGCAAGGTGAGGAGGCTGGAATCGTGTTCTCCGGCCACCCCTGTTTTCCGGCGACGGGATGTAAAATTACAGTTTGGTCCCTGGACTTTTGGGGACGATACAGTTAGGTCCCTGAAGTTTCCAGACTTTGCAAAATTGGATTCCTTTTAAAAATGTTTAAAAATCATATTTCCTATTATTTTATTATAAAAATTCGTTTTTAATTTCTGAAAATTCTAAAATTATTATTTTAATTCCGAAAATTATTTTTAATTCACAAATAAATCTGAATTAATTAGTTAATTAATTTCAGTTAATTTTTAATTGATTAATTAGTCAATTAATTCGAAAATTAATTGATTAATTGATTTAATTAATTATTAATTGATTTTAATTAATTATTTAATTAGATTTAATTATTTAAAAATGATTTAAAATTTGAAAAATAGTTTCGAGCTTTAAAATATTATTCTAAATTATTTTCAAGGCTCGATAATTATTCTAAAATTGTTTCGGAGCCAGAATTGGCCAACCGAACCCTGTTATTATTCCGAAATTGATCCAACGACCCGTTTTAATTCCGAAAAATGTTTTAAAAATTATTTTAAATACCCGAAAGCACATTTATGACCCGAGACTTCTTTATAAATGATATGTCATTGATTACGTGATGTATTATGTGTTATACGTGACCTGTTGTTTGACTATCGGTCTATATATTCGGTGTTTACTTCGTTATTGCATAGATTTCAATCCGTTAATCGGATTTGGGTAAAACGAAGGGTAGATAGAAGTATGTGTTGAATAGAATCTTGTGAGTTGATGATTGATAGATGCTTATGATATGTGAGCAGAAGAGGCAAGACGTAGGAAAGGAAAACAGATAGTTGAGAGTAAGACGGTTGTGATTGGAAGCGAGTGCAGAGTAGTAAGCTAATACCAGGCAAGTGTTCTGAACTTTCTCGAGATATTGTAATTCTTGATAGTCTTGTTGACATTGCAAGTGCTTTGAAGCACGGAAACCTAAATCCTGATTTCAGTTATTGTTCTTGAGCCATGAACCATATTCTTTCTAAGCCATTGATTATTGTATACCCAAACGAACCACAAATCTACGATACTACTCCACAAATACATACAAACTAAATACCAGACACTGAACTGGATTACTATATACTCAATCCATGATATCTTATGCTTTGAAAGACCAAATCCTTGAAACCCTGAAAGTTTTTCTTTGTTATCCATTCTTTCAAGGATTGAAACCCTATCATTGTTAAACATTTATTGTTGTTAATGATTTCGGTTATTGTTTATTATTGCATATTCTGTTATTATGTTAGAATTGGATTGTTTTTATAAAATTTGGACCAGATTCGTGGTCAGACCATATAATGGTCAAGTTAGGCCAATGTGTGCCTTGGATCCAGTAGTTAGAGCAATGTTGTGTGCCTTGCTCGGGGTTAGTGCGTGAGATCAGCAGCCTAACCTTGGTTTTAAATTAAAAGTATAATATCCAATTCTAAATCATAATCCATTATTCACTTGATATATAACATATCACCTGATGATCATTATTCTCAGTTTTGTCATTGTGACTTGCTGAGCTAGTTAGCTCATTTGTGCGATGTTGTTTATATTCTTTCCAGTTAAAAAGGAACCAGTTGGTAGAGGATCCCCAGTCCAGCGCGAGAGCTAGGGGTTCAGGTTGAGAAAGCTGAGCTAGTAGGCTTCTTTTGGAATAATTTAAGTTTGTAAAAGTTTATAATAATGTTTAATACTCAGTTTGAGTTTGAAATAGTTGGGATTTGAACGGTTTGTAATATATTAGTGTGTGGCTTGTGGTGCATACTTTAACCTGTTGCGGTCCGTGGTGGTTGGTAAGTAGGGTCATTGCATATATTATTATTATCTTATTATTGTTATAAGCAGGTTAATAAGTGTGTGTGGACCCCAAACTTCTGACCCGGGTTTGGAGGGCGCCACAGTTTGGTATCAGAGCTACAGGTTATAAGTCACTGACACAGCCTAGGTTAACGGGATTGGGTAGAGGGTTAGGATTAGAAGTAAGGCATAGGATGAGAGACGTTGAGGGTTGAGTGTTCAGGTATATCAGATATTAGATAGTTCGTGTTATGGTACGAGATTCTTATATTGTGATATGATTTCAGATAGCAGGTTGGCCGACTCTTATGATTCCCTGTTAGGAATCTTTTATTCCCGTATCAGCTGATCACTCAGAGCCTTCAGTTGGAGTGCCGTTCGCATCCACGTCTGTTGTTCCACCAGCATTGGCTATTCTACCTCCACCGGTGTTGCAGCCCGTACCATTGCAGGCTATTCCACCTCCAGGCATGAGGCCACCTGTTAGAGGACCCCCACCTGCTGATTCGGTTTTACTAGTCATTCAGTACAGGAGTACCTTTCAGTTCTCTTCTATCCTGTCCCATATCATCAGTTTGAGGCTTGCCTTATGGAGCAGCGATTCCTACAGGGTCAGATCAGGAGTTATTGCATATCATGCGTACCAGAGAGTGGGGAGTGGTGAGAGGCGACTTAGGAGAGGCTCCAGGCGTTTCGTAGGACAGCTGCAGTGAGGATTGCTGAGGCTACACATGAGGACATCACCCCTGATTTCCTAGTGGAGTGGGCTAAGTGGGTTCTAGAGGAGCTTGAGGAGATGGAGGTCCAGATTTGCCATGAGTCAGAGATTCGAGATGGAGACTGAGCAGTGTTGTTGGTTATGTAGTATGGACAGTAGTGTGTAGTGTGTATCAGTAGACTTTGAGTTGTATTTATAGACTAGCGATGCTGACTAGTGAGTAGGTTGTTGTACCCTTTTTGCTTTTACTTTCGAAGCGTCTTTACGCTTGTACTACCTAAAACTTTTGATCTATATATATCAGTACCTTTTTCCTTTCCAACACTGTCATTTATTTATTGCACCTGTTTTACTTACCTTATTTATTGCACCAGTATACCCTGTGATACCATGTACCCTGTTTTCCATAACTGTTTATATTCTGTAAAGAAGCATGCAATTTACTTAGTTACAACTGTTTTCAAAAAGAGATATTCTGTTTTACAAAACTTTTCTTTTATGCAAATATTGATTCAAAAGCTAAATAAATTGATTGATTCTTTACAGAAAATGCCTCCCAAAGAAATACCCGCACCAACACCCAGAATGAAGAAACCAACAACAACAACAATCAAGATGATACAAACCGAATGTGAACCCAGGACCCATGGACCCAGCAATAGCCCAGATTCTTCAAATCTTGGCCCAACAAACAGTTCACCTGGCACAACAACAACAAAGACAGACCAATCCCCAGGTAACTTCAAAACTTTTCAGGCAATAAACCCACCAGAATTCAAGGGTTCCTTAGAGCCAATTGAAGCAAATGTTGGTTAAAGGAAATAGAAGGCATTTGCCTTAGTGAAAGTAAAGGAAGAACAGAAGGTTGAGTTTGCAAGTTACTATTGAAGAATGAGGCCACCTATTGGTGGGAAATGGTGAAGACATTGGAAGGCACAGATGTTATTAGTTGGGAAAGGTTCAAGGAATTGTTTTTAGAAAAGTATTTTCCTCAGTTTGTTCAGGATCAAATGGAGCTGAAGTTTTTAGAGTTAAAGCAAGGGAATATGTCGGTAACAGATTATGAGGGGAAGTTTGAGGAATTGTCAAGGTATGTGCCGTCGTATGTTGATACTGATAGAAAGAAAGCTAAGAGATTCCAGCAAGGCTTGAAGCCATGGATCAGAGGGAAGGTAGCTATTTTTGAATTGGATACCTATGCGGGGTTGTACAAGGCTATGATCGCAGAGACAGAGAGTGAGATGTTCCAGAAAGAAAGGAAAGCAAGAAAAGGAAAGTTGAGGGAAGTGAGGGTCAGTCACAAACAGGGAAGTTTCCAAATTTTAAGAAGGGCAAGTTTCAGCCAGGGAGAAATTTTAATTTCAGGAGAAAATGCAGGAGACGGAGGCCAGGGCAATCGTCCAGCTAATGTGAATCAGCCGAATCAGTTGAGATTAACTTTTCCAGATTGTCAAGTTGTGGAAAGAAGCATGGAGGAGTTTGTAACAAGTTGAATGTGGTATGTTTTAAATGCAACCAGAAAGGGCACTATTCAAGGGAGTGCCGAAATCAGCCAGCAAATAAGGATCAGCCTATCCGGAATCCAGCAGTGAAGGTTCCAGTCATTGGATTTACATGCTTTAAATGTGGGAAGCCAGGACATATGGCCAGGGATTGCAAGACACCAGCCCCAGTAGTAATGCATTGAGAATTATGGGATCTACCCCAACAGTGAATGAGACTCCAAGGGCTAGAGTTTTTGACATGTCGGTGAAGGATGCGATCCAGGATACGGATGTCGTGGCAGGTACGCTTAATGTGAATTCTTTATGTGCCAAAGTGTTAATAGATTCGGGAGCAACTCGATCGTTTGTTTCACAAGATTTTGTTAGTAATTAAATTGTCCAGTTGGTATTTAAATGAAATAATGACTGTGGAATTAGCAAATCAAGAACGTGTAACTGTGAACCAAGTTTGTGGAATTGTGAGATTGAGATTTCTGGTAGTAAGTTTTGTGTAGATTTGATACCATTTAAGTTAGGAGAATTTGATTATATTAGGGATGGATTGGTTATCTAAGCATGATGCTCAGATAGATTGTCGAAATAAGAAAGTAATGGTGAAACGCCAGACGAAAGAATAGTAACGTTCAAGGTCAGAACAAGTAAAGAAGTTCTTAACGATGATTCAAGCCAAGAAGTTACTACGACAAGGATGTGAGCATTTCGTAGCATATGTGATCGACAGAAGTCAGGAGCCAGCAAAACTGAAGATATTCCAGTTGTGAAGGGAATTTCCAGACGTGTTTCCGACGAGTTACCAGGACTTCCTCCAGATAGAGAAATTGAATTTGCAATCGACTTAGCACCTGGACACCGAACCAGTATCCAAGGCCCCGTATAGAATGGCGTCCATTGAAATAAAAGAGTTAGCAAAGCAATTACAAGAGGTTAGAGAAAGGAGTAATCAGACCCAGCATATCCCCGTGGGGAGCCCCGGTATTATTTGTCAAGAAGAAAGATGGAAGCATGAGACTGTGCATCGACTATAGGGAGCTCAACAAGCTGACAATCAAGAACAAGTATCCGTTACCCAGAATCGATGATCTATTTGACCAATTGAAGGGAGCCAAGTACTTCTCCAAAATGATTTAAGATCGGGGATATGATCAACTAAAGATCAAGCCAGAAGATATACCAAAGACAGCTTTCAGAACAAGGTATGGGCATTATGAATTTCTAGTAATGTCTTTGGATTGACCAACGCCCCAGCAGCGTTTATTGACCTAATGAACAGAATTTTCAAAGAGTATTTGGATAAGTTTGTTATTGTGTTTATAGACGATATTTTAATCTATTCCAAGACGGAAGAAGAGGATCATGCGAAACATGTGAGAACGGCTTTGGAGATTTTAAGGAAAAAGAAGTTATATGCTAAATTCTCGAAGTGTGAGTTTGGCTACAAGAAGTTCAGTTCTTAGGACACATAGTCAGTAACGAAGGGATCAAGTGGACCCGAAAAAAGATCGAGGGCAATTACGAATTAGGAGAGACCGAGAACACCCACTGAGGTAAGAAGTTTCTTGGGATTGGAAGGATACTATCGACGATTCGTTCAGAATTTCTCAAGGATTGCCACACCATTAACAAAGCTTACACGAAAGAATGAAAAGTTTATATGGAACGACAAGTGCGAAGAAAGTTTTCAGGAGTTGAAGCGAAGATTAATTACGGCACCTGTTTTGTCACTTCCAGACGATCAATGGAATTTGTAATTTATAGCGATGCTTCTCATAAAGGATTAGGATGTGTTCTTATGCAGCACGACAAGGTGATTACTTATGCGTCAAGGCAATTGAAACCACACGAACAAAAGTATCCTACTCATGACTTGGAGCTAGCAGCTATAGTTTTTGCTTTGAGATTTGGAGACATTATTTGTATGGAGAAAAGTGCGAGATTTTCATGGATCACAAAAGCTTAAAATACATATTCACACAAAAAGAACTTAATATGAGGCAAGGAGATGGTTAGAGTTGATAAAAGACTATGATTGCTCGATTATTTATCATCCCGGTAAGGCGAACGTTATAGCAGACGCGTTAAGTCGGAAAGAAAAGTTAAATGAGTTATCAGTACCTGAAGATATATATAAGAAATTTCAGAAATTGGAATTGGAAATTAAAGTTTGCAAACCTGAGGAAGCGAAAATGTACAGTATGACTTTCCAACCGGAGTTGTTGGAGAAAATAAAGAAATGTCAGGAAAATGTAATGGATCAAGATATAAATCGTTTGGTAGGTGAAGAATTATGCACGCAGAAGGATGATCAAGGCATTTTGAGATTTTCATCTAGAATTTGGATTCCACCGGTGACGGAGTTAAAGAATGAAATTATACAAGAAGCACATAGTTCAAGATATTCCATCCATTCAGGGAGTACCAAAATGTACAGAGATTTAAAGAAGAATTATTGGTGGCCAGATATGAAGAGGGAAATTGCGGAATGAGTTAGCAAAATGTTATACCTGTCAGAGAGTTAAAGCAGAGCATCAAAGACCAAGCGGATTGCTACAGCCATTGGAGATTCCAAAGTGGAAATGGGAACATATTACCATGGATTTCATAGTCGGATTACCAAGGACAAGGGCTAATCATGATGCCATTTGGGTTATAGTGGATAGACTTACCAAGTCAGCTCATTTTCTGCCTATAAATGAAAGATTTTCGCTCGACAAGTTAATCCATATGTACTTGAAAGAAATTGTAGTTCGTCATGGAGTTCCAGTGTCTATCGTATCTGATCGAGATCCAAGGTTTTAATTCAAGATTCTGGAAGAGTTTTTAAGAATGTTTGGGAACAAGACTGAATATGAGTACAGCTTATCACCCCCAAACGGATGGCTAAAGTGAAAGAACGATCCAGACAATCGAGGATATGTTACGTGTTTGTGCGATTGATTTCAAAGGAAGTTGGGACGAACATTTACCTCTGGTAGAGTTTGCTTACAACAACAGTTATCATGCCAGCATTGGAATGCCACCCTATGAAGCCCTTTATGGACGCAAATGTAGATCTCCAATATATTGGGATGAAGTAGGAGAACGCAAGATACTTGGACCTGAACTGGTACAGCAGACAAAGGAAGTTGTTGAACTTATCCAGAAAAGATTAACAGCCGCTCAAGTTCATCAGAGGAAATATGCAGACCAGTCAAGAAAAGACATGGAATTTGAAGACGGAAGCTTGGTATTACTGAAAGTATCACCATGGAAAGGACTAACGAGGTTTGGAAAGAAAGGGAAGCTAAGCCCAAGATATGTCAGACCTTTTGAGATCCTAAAGTGCGTTGGCAAAGTAGCTTACGAATTGGTGTTACCTCCGCACATGGAGCACATTCACAATGTTTTTCATGTATCGATGCTCAAGAAATATAATCCAGACTCCAAGCATGTAATAGAATATGAGCCAATAGAGCTTCAGGCAGATTTATCATATGTAGAGAGTCCGATAGAGATTCTAGAGGCAAGAGAGAAAGTATTGAGAAATAAAGTGGTAAAGTTAGTAAGAGTATTGTGGAGAAACCCAAAGGTTGAAGAGTCAACCTGGGAGTTAGAAAGTGATATGAGAGAAAAGTACCCTCATTTGTTTTCTTAGGAAATTCTGAGGACAGAATCCTTTTAAGGGGGGAAGGATGTAATATCCGGGATATATCGTGTAATTATTTTTGATATTAAATAATTATTATGTGTGCTCAGTATCTATTCTGTGAGTTAATTGTTAAGTGTTATCTGTACTTGAATATTCAAAAATAATATTAATTGAGTATTTTAATTTTTATATGTCCAAAATAAAATATAGTTAATTGTCATATCTTCCTAATTATTTTTATGTTGATTTATGGATTTATAAGAATCATATGAAATTTCTAAAATCTTTTTCCGGGTAATTAAAATCTATTTTATAAAAACGGGAACCAACCAACGTCAACCGTTGTTACGTTTTTGGAACCCGAAACTCTTCCGAGAACTCCTTCCTAACCTAATTGTAATATTCCGAGCATTTTCCATGTTTCGACTTTTTCGATCCGGCGTACGGTTTGTCCTGCGCGGGTCCCGGCGTAACATTTTCGATACAATATTCGTTTCGGTAAATCAATAAAATCTGTATTTTCGATAAACGGGAGCTTTTTATTAAACATTCCCAATTATCACTTCGTAATACGTGTAACCAGGCGCTGAGACCAAGACCGCAGTACAAATTGTACTGATCTGGATAATTATCCCGAAAACCGATACCGTTTGGATCAGTTTTTATAAATAAACGTACCATTTTATATCCGGAATGATCCAACGGGATACTAGTTTCCCGTAATTATAAATAGCCTTTTACCGTATTTTATTTCGTATCAAAATCATTTGCAGATAGTTAATTATATAATTTTCAGAGAAAAGCCCTAATTTCTTAAAACTGTTCTAAGAATCAAACAGCAAAACAAAGGCGTTACCGATCTCTGTTTTCAAAGCTTGAGTAACCAAAACGAAGGATTTGAGGTGTTCTATCAGATTCTGAGCTTTGTTTCACTGCAAAAATCAAGGTTATTTTTCTAAAAATTTATTTATTTTCGAATTTATTTTATTAAAAATATGAATTTTTGTTCGGATGATTGTTTGTATGATTTGATGATTGTATGTTGTAGAGCTTGTTTTCTGATGATTTTCATATGTCATACGTCTGATTTGGAGTTCAATAACATGTTCAAATTTGAGTTTAATTTTTGAATTTCAAAATTAGGGTTTATAACCCGTATGAATGTTCTTAATTGAAATTTGGGGATTTCTTATTCTGTGATAGATTGATGTTGTGTTATAGTGGGTTGTGTTCTCTGTGAAATTTGCAATCTAGTCGTATAAGTTTCATGAACCAACGAGGTCTGTAGAGAAGGGAGTTGTGTTTTGAAGTTTTCTGATGTTCGCCGGAAACTGGAAAATTTCACGGCCAAATTCCGGCCAACTCAGGGATTGTTAGGTTGTTTTGATTGCATGGTTGTGTTCCTGGTAACCTGTAAATGTGATCTGGAGCTTGTGGCAAGGTGAGGAGGCCGGAATCGTGTTCTCCGGCCACCCCTGTGTTTTCCGGCGACGGGATGTAAAATTTACAGTTTGGTCCCTGGACTTTTGGGGACGATACAGTTAGGTCCCTGAAGTTTCCAGACTTTGCAAAAATTGGATTCCTGTTTTAAAAATGTTTAAAAATCATATTTCCTAATTATTTTTATTATAAAAATTCGTTTTTAATTTCTGAAAATTCTAAAAATTATTATTTTAATTCTGAAAATTATTTTTAATTCACAAATAAATCTGAATTAATTAGTTAATTAATTTCAGTCAATTTTTAATTGATTAATTAGTCAATTAATTCGAAAATTAATTGATTAATTGATTTAATTAATTATTAATTGATTCTTAATTAATTATTTAATTAGATTTAATTATTTAAAAATGATTTAAAAATTTCGAAAAATAGTTTCGAGCTTTAAAATATTATTCTAAATTATTTTAAAGGCTCGATAATTATTCTAAAATTATTTCAGAGTCAGAATTGGCCAACAGAACCCTGTTTATTATTCCGAAATTGATCCAACGACCCGTTTTAATTCTGAAAAATATTTTAAAAATTATTTTAAATACCCGAAAACACATTTATGACCCGAGACTTCTTTATAAATGATATGTCATTGATTACGTGATGTATTATGTGTTATACGTGACCTGTTGTTTGACTATCGGTCTATATATTCGATGTTTACTTCGTTATTGCATAGATTTCAATCCGTTAATCGGATTTGGGTAAAACGAAGGGTAGATAGAAGTATGTGTTGAATAGAATCTTGTGAGTTGATGATTGATAGATGCTTATGATATGTGAGCAGAAGAGGCAAGACGTAGGAAAGGAAAACAGATAGTTGAAGAGTAAGACGGTTGTGATTGGAAGCGAGTGCAGAGTAGTAAGCTAATACCAGGCAAGTGTTCTGAACTTTCTCGAAATATTGTAATTCTTGATAGTCTTGTTGACATTGCAAGTGCTTTGAAGCACGGAAACCTAAATCCTGATTTCAGTTATTGTTCTTGAGCCATGAACCATATTCTTTCTAATCCATTGATTATTGTATACCCAAACACGAACCACAAATCTACGATACTACTCCACAAATACATACAAACTAAATACCGGACACTGAAGTGGATTACTATATACTCAATCCATGATATCTTATGCTTTGAAAGACCAAATCCTTGAAATCCTGAAACGTTGTTTTCTTTGTTATCCAATTCTTTCATTACCCAGCATTCAAGATTTGAAAGTACCTTGTTGATCCTTACAAGGATTGAAACCCTTTCATTGTTAAACATTTATTGTTGTTAATGATTTCAGTTATTGTTTATTATTGCATATTCTGTTATTATGTTAGAATTGGATTGTTTTTATAAAATTTTGGACCAGATTCGTGGTCAGACCATATAATGGTCAAGTTAGGCCAATGTGTGCCTTGGATCCAGTAGTTAGAGCAATGCTGTGTGCCTTGCTCGGGGTTAGTGCGTGACTGATCAGCAGCCTAACCTTGGTTTTTAAATTAAAAGTATAATATCCAATTCTAAATCATAATCCATTATTCACTTGATATCATAATCATATACACCTGATGATCATTATTCTCAGTTTTGTCATTGTGACTTGCTGAGCTAGTTAGCTCATTTGTGCGATGTTGTTTATATTCTTTCCAGTTAAAAAGGAACCAGTTGGTAGCGAGGATCCCCAGTCCAGCGCGAGAGCTAGGGGTTCAGGTTGAGGAAGCGGAGCTAGTAGGCTTCTTTTGGGATAATTTAAGTTTGTAAAAGTTTGTAATTATGTTTAATACTCAGTTTGACTTTGAAATAGTTGGGATTTGAACGGTTTGTAATATATTAGTGTGTGTGGCTTGTGGGCATACTTTAACCTATTGCGGTCCGTGGTGGTTGGTAAGTAGGGTCACTGCATATATTATTATTATCTTTATTTTTGTTATAAGCAGGTTATAAATAAGGTGTGTGTGTGGACCCTAAACTTCTGACCTGGGTTTGGAGGGTGCCACAACCAATATGTTGGGATGAAGTCGGAGAGCGAAAGGTAATTGGCCCCGAACTGATTCAGCAAACGAAAGAAGCGGTGAATTTGATTCGAAATCGATTGATCGTAGCTCAAGATAGACAACGAAAGTATGTTGATCCGCGCAGAAGGAATGTAGAATATGAAATAGGAGAAACCATTATGTTGAAAGTATCACCCTGGAAAGGGATAACTAGATTTGGAAAGAAAGGAAAGTTGAGTCCAAGATTTGTCGGACCTTTTGAGATTTTGGGTAAAGTTGGAAAAGTGGTATACGAGTTGGCCTTACCGCCTCAAATGCAGCACCTTCACAACGTTTTTCATGTATCATTGCTTAAGAAGTTCAACCCCGACACCAAATGTATCATAGAGAATGAACCAGTAGAGATTGAGCCAGATTTATCTTATGTCAAGCAACCTGTTAGCATTCTAGATAGAAAGGATAAAGTGTTAAGAAATAAGATAGTTCCTTTAGTTACAGTTTTGTGGAGGAATCCCAATGTTGAAGAATCAACATGGGAATTAGAAAGTGATATGATAGATAAGTATCCTCATCTGTTTGCTTAGATTCTGGGGACAGAATCCTTAAAGGGGGAAGGTTGTAACGTCTGTAAATATTATGATATTATAAAATCTGTGATGTGACATTACTGTGCAGTATTGTGAGTACATAAGTTTCTAAATGTTGCTTCCCAGCGATTATGTGAATTAAGTAAATATGAATATATTTTCTTTCGTGATGATTCGAATCTTCGTACAAATATTTGGATATGGAAATTATGTGCTTATACGATTAGATAAATTGGTATAATGCTAGATTATATTTTTACAACTATATTTGCATTAAAATCTAATTAAATTGTATTTTTATGTGGCTTGTTATAGAAGTATTATTATAAAGAAAATTCTTTTAAAAATTATTTTTATTCAAATTTCTTGAAAATACTCTTATAAAATTTCTAAAATCTTAAAGTAAATTATGGTGTAATTTTTCTGATTTATAGAATTGTACTTTATTTATTAAAATTCATTCTTTTAAAGCATATTTTTAATTCTAGAAAAATGATTACTAGATTACTAATGTACCCTTGCATGCAAAATCCCTCATAAAAGAGACTAAGGATAGAACCGTCATTTCAAACCCCACTCACTCACTTTGACCAAGTAAAATACTCATCTACCCTTGCATGCAAAAATGTCTTAAGCTTGTAGGAAGGGCATAGAAGTCATTTCTCCATTCCACTACCATTTTAACACATTAAAACACAAAAACACAAGCTACACTCTCTCATTTGCACACCTACTTCACTCCCTCCCCTCCCCTTTCTCTCCCTCTCGGCCGAAGCTCCCCTCCCCCTCTTCTTTCAATTTTTTTTCTTCTTTCTCAAACACTTTGATCAAGGAGCTAATTCACTCATATTCCCACACTTATACTTAAAATATTTAGCTCATAAAAGGTATGTTTTACTATGTGTTGATGTGTTCTTGTAGCCAAGATTTAGGCCTTGAATTCTCATGGATTTAAGGACTAAAATCATAAGGGCTTAAAGATATGGACTTGATATGATCTTGGAGAAGTATTTTTACTTCAACTTCTAAGTCATAATCTTGTCCATGGCATTTGGCAATGATTTATTAAAAGAGCCGAATGTATATGGATTGTTCTTTAGAAATTTCTATGAAAATGACTTTGCATGTTACTTATAAACCGTTTTTGCTTCTAAAAATGATGAATTATAATGTTTAAACTCTTGAATGTTATGTATTTCATCAAGTATATTAAGTTTTAAGACTTGCATGTTAATTATAGGCCTTTCATGTTGAAATTTACCCTTGCATGTCGATTTACAAGCGAATTTAGATTAGGAAACCATACTTGTTTGCTTTGAGCCTTGATACTTGATTTTTATGAGGTGCATGCCACGAATTATGTGTTAAAATGATAGTTTAATTATGTCATTACTAGAAGAGATTAAAATCAGTAGGTATCAAGTGCTTAACCTAAGTGTATAGTTCAAATTTTTGGCTTAAAACTCGAGATCATGATAGTACTATTGTAGTTGATCTTTTAACCTCTTGATACTTGATTTTCGTAAGTTGCATGCCATGTTTCTTTTGATTAAATGCTATTTCAGAATTTATATGATGATAGGAGCTTAAGGTTAGTAGGTGTCATGATGTCTTCATGCATGTGTAGTTCGAATTGTTGCTTTAAAAATGACTAAGTAATGGCTTGTCTTGTGAGGTGTTACTTTGCTTGTCCTTATAATTGATTGCTTACTAAATAAAGTTGTAAATCAACCTTGTACACTATAGTTCAGTAGGTGTATCATGATATTAGGTTTGGTTGTTGGTTTGTTCATTGGTTTTGATGGTTAAGAAGGGAGTTAAGGTGGAAGGGATGCATTAGTCCTATTTGGACATATTTTAGCATTAGAAGTTTAGGTCATTTTAGGTATGCATTTGTGAGGCCTTGTTAGTCCTAAGTTCAGTGAAGTTAGGACTTGGTATGTACTTGAGTCCAGAAGCTTTATATTGGGTAAAATCATGCATTTGGTTAGGTGCACAAGCACAAAACCGAGAGGAACTCAAAACAGGGCAAATTTGGTACAAGTCCATATTTGACCCATTATAACCATGTTTTAGGATAGACATTCATTGGGACTTGGTTTTTAATAGTATAAAGAAGTCCTAGGAAGCTTAGCAAGTCATTAAAATCAATAAGTGAATAATTTAAGTGAGTTTTAAGTTGGTAAAAATATGGCAATTTGGAAATCAGGGAAGGCAGATTTATGTCAACTTCCACATGAGGCCTAGGGAGACCCAATTGAGGTTTTTGAGTCATTCCAACTTTAAGGGTTAGCTTAGAGTCTTAGGAACCTCAGAGAGTTGGTTTGGAGTGAAGGCCCAAGGTGGAGATACCTCATTTCCACCAAAACACCCGACATTCACCATAAGAGTTGCATTAGGAAGCCTATGAGGAATGCATTGTGTTTAAGTGCTTTATGAGTGAGGCCTTGATGTTAAGTCAAGTTTGGGAGTTAAATTATGTCATAAGAGTCTGTAGAAACCACAATTAAGTAAAGGCCCAAGGTAGAAAAGTATATTTGTGTCGAGGTACATAAGTGGTGTCGAGGCATGCATCCGGGAAGAGTTTAGAGTATGCATTAGTTTTGTGAGTCTTGTGAGGTGAGGCACAAGTGTGCCTTACTGAATTTAGATTGTGTTGAGGTCTGTAAAGGTGGATTAAGAGTAATAGTCTTGTTAATTATTTGTTAAAAAGGATAATTGCTTGAGTGATTAGGATCTAAGTGTACTATTGCCATGCCTTTTCTTGCTATGTGTTATGTGAAGCATATATTACTTGAAATTAAGTGTGTTAAGTATATTTATATATATATATATATATATGTGTGTGTGTATGTATGTGTATATAGTATACGCGAAAGGGTAGTTAGCAGGAGTTGTGACGAGGATACTATTTATTATAGGTTCAAGTAGGAGGCCAGGAAAGGAGCCCATAGACGATTCCATTCAAGTACTCAGTAAGCGTAGTTCAGGCACGTGAACTCTCAACTTATCTTTATAATTTTGTTTCTTGTGATTGAACACCCTGTGAGTGTATGACTAGCATTTAATAACATTGATTAGTCCATGACATCACTCAATAATTGGATCTTGAACTTAGTTAATCGCTTCCATACTTGAATTGACCCCTTTTTCCTCACATATTACCTCGTATCTCTCCGAATACCCCCTAAAAATAGTTACTTAATATATCCAGTGGAACCTAAAACCCTCGTACATCAGATTCATTTCCTTTGGAAACCCAAACACTATTATCATCCTCTCATTCGAACTTTGTCATTTTTCTTGTTATATTATCCTTAATCAAGAACCCCTTTTTTTAATTGAAATGAGTTATTAAAAAGGAATTGAATGATATGATAAGATTGAGGCGCCAGTCACTGTTAAAGTTTTAAAACCTCAGTAGCAGGGAGCCTGATGGTTTTATATGGCCAATGTGAGTCGAGGATCCTCAATGGTTGTGAATCACTGGTTATGTGGTTCGGAGCTTTGATGTGGGCTGATCACCCCTCATTGCTCATAGCGCTGTGTGATTTCAATTCCATTCACTTATTAAAATCTTCAATTTTTACTTGAAATTTTATATTGTTGATTTACCTTCTGTTATTATTTTATTGAGCATATGATGAACTGTTGTACCCTATTATTCACTTGCTGAGCGTTTTGCTCATTAATATTGTTATTGATGTTATCCATTCAGTTAAGCCCGAAGATGCCTCGTTTCAAGCAGATCGCGCGTAAGAATTATGGTGGTTCAGGGTATGCCTACCGTCAGATGTTGGAGCGGGTAGGGAACTGGTTGTTCCCTAATGTTTAGAGAACTTTTGGGAATTTAAAATTGGTAGATGTATTTGACTTTGGATATTAGACTTTTGTATTATTAGTTGTTTAGATGTTGTTCAAACTTTTACCTGTGGATTCGGGGACTTGGATTTATTGTTCTGTAATATTAATTAATTAGTTGTAGTCCTTTACTGCTTTATTTATCTGTATTACTATTATTGCTAGTTTGTATTAGTGGGTCTGTCACACAATCCATGCTTAATCAATAATATGAAGGCCACAGAATTAACAGAACTTTCACGTCTCAAGCTTATGTTAATATGGTAGCTGAGATGCGGTAAAAGCTCAATATACAACTGAATAAAGCACATCTAAAGAATCGATTAAAAACTCTTAAAGATCACTTTGCTCAATGTTATGATTTATTTCGCGGAGTAGCTTTGAGTGGCTTCTCTTGGAATTCAGAATCTAAATTATTTGAAGCAACAGAAGATGTTTGGGATCAACTAATTGCAGTAAGTATTAACTAT
Source organism: Apium graveolens (assembly GCF_009905375.1). Taxonomy (NCBI): domain Eukaryota; kingdom Viridiplantae; phylum Streptophyta; class Magnoliopsida; order Apiales; family Apiaceae; genus Apium; species Apium graveolens. The sequence continues at coordinate 252,068,310 of NC_133648.1, forward strand.
ACTAATTATATAATTCCATTAATTGTTTAATCTCTTTATTTCTACTAATATTGTATACTTCATTTCTTTTATTTTTTTAGGTAAAACATGATGCTATTAAGTGGAAGACCAAGCCAATTTTAAACTATAATGAATTGGAGGAGTTGTTTGCAAAAGACAGGGCGACGGGTGCTGGAGCTGGAACAGCCAAGGAAAAAATTAAAAGAAGGTTGAGGACAAGTTCTACGGACTGGTCAGTTGATGACATAAATGATTTACTAACAGGGTTTAATGTAAATCTGGAAAGTTTAAACAATGATGATGATGTTCAGTTTGTGGTTGCTATGCAATCACCTCACGAGGCGTTTAATAGTGCAACTGAAGCTAAGGGTAAGAAAAGGAAGTATGATGATGAGGAGGACATAACTAAATGAAATAAAAAGAAGTTGGAGGAGGAAGAAGACGTAAATAAGAAAAAAGTGATGTCTTTCGAGAATGTCGCGAATTCTATTAGGGAAGGACATGCCATACTTAAAGAGAGTAACATCATACTCGAAAGGTCCCGACAATGTGTTTACACTGAAAAATAAATATATAATGAGCTGCAAGTTATCGGCTTGGAGGCAACTAAAATTTTTGAAGCTTATTTATTCCTAATGAAATGTCCTGAAAGTGCAAGGGCGTTTTTTGGTTGTCCGCTTCAAATGCGAAAAGAGATCCTGGAAGAATTGATGAAGAAAAAAGATTGAGCTTGTCAAGATTTATTATTAAATTCTGTTTTTTATCTTCTAGAGTAGGAGTTAATAAATTTAGGATTTTGAGACATTTAGGTAATTTTTTAATTGTGTTTTTTATGGATTGTTTATTCTCTAGATTATGTGGTTTAATCTGAAATTTTTCTGTCGTAGATTGCTTGTTGGGCTTATTGTATTAATTTAGTAATTCTTCTTTATTTTTGATAATAAGGTATTATAGTTAACAATGTTAAAGTTAACAAGGTATTATAGCTGGCTTTTGTAGTCACTAGATAAAGTTAAGGTAATTTATGGAGATCAGTCAACTGTGTGTCTGCTGTTGGTTGAGGACCTTAGCAGTCCTGGACAGATGCTAATAGAGGTAGTGTTTTTAAAAAATTGCACATTGACAGAACAGAACAGATGCTAGAAATTTAAGTCAAAATATGAACTTCAATTTTTTTTGACTGCAGATGCTATGTGAAGAGCAGGGCTTTTTTCTTGAGATAGTGGATATAATTCGAGGTCTTGGATTGACTATCCTGGAGGGCGTGATGGAGGTTCAAGAGAACAAGATATGGGCACTTTATCGTTGATCCTGAGGTAAATACAAAATAGTTGGAATTTTATCTCTGAAAAGAAAAACCTTTCTTGCATCTTCACGAGGATGTATAATATCCTACTGTTAACCTATATTGTTTACAGAGATGAGTTTATGTCAAGAGGTTCCAAAATGCTGTGGCATTTTTTTTACTTAATAAGTGTTTCTGGTTTGATCTGAATTAGATTCAAGCAACCAAAGTGAAGAGACTGTGCACAACACAGAATACCATTATAGTCAATGGGCAGTTTCCGGGACCAACCTTGGAGATAAATAACGGTGACACTTTGGAGGTGAAAGTTACTAAAATATTACCGTTCACTGGTAAATGCAGACACCAGCATCAAATGATCTATAAAATATTCGATGTTGGTTAAATTAGTGTACATTTTTCTTTCAAAGTATGTTCCCCAAAGGGAAGAAATAGGGAATATTCGAGCTTTACTTCCCCAAAGAAAAGTTTCTGGACGTTCTGGTTGTGTAAAAGTTGACTGAAATGTTGCATAAATTATGCATGGTCTATAATTATTTGACAAATCTTTTTTTTTGTTTATACCTTCATATATTTATGCATATTTATCCCATTCTTAATTAATTACAATTATATAATCCAAGTAATTGTAACAGGAGGTGATTGGCCTGGGCTTGATTGACATACTCATCAAACTTGTTAGAACTGACGAGTTTGAAGTTAAGTTGCAGCACGTGCAATATTCAATGTTGTCTCTGGTAGTAACGGAAAGCAATTTATGTATGTCTTACACCATTCTTGTATTACATTGAATTGATCAGATTACAACTTCCTATACATGACTGTGTGGTTGATTACCTGGATATTATTTTGATAGGTATCTTAAAGAGAACTGTTTTCCGCTTGTGGATCAAGTACGTTCTTTCTATCATGATGATGAGCGCGTTGTTATCCTCTGTTCTAAAATTCTACAGCTGGACAATATTAGAGCAAGTGTGACTACTGGTGCTACTGCTGCTGATCGTGTGAGTGGCAGCGCTAATTATGCTTAACGGTTTGAGAAAATTACTAGAAAAATATAACTGGTGAAGTTGCAAAAAGTAGTTTACTATCGCCTCACCCGCGGATCCATTAACTGACTTGACGAGAGATTTGGTTTCTAAAGGCTCACTAGATTCAACAACGGAAGAATGGGGTTCGAAAGTTATTGCCAGAGAAAACAAGTTAGAAGAAGATAAAAACAGCTCCGCCATGTTATTACTCAACTCAATTAAACTCCCGCAGGACCTGAATTTGCCTGCTCCAGAAGCCATGGATCTGTTAAACCTGGGGCCAGGAAGAAATTAGCTAATGCAAACTTTACAATATTTTATCCCTATATAAAATTGTAGGTATATAGAAACCCAGAAGAGGAAAGAGTGAATTCTTTAAACAAGTATCAATTCTTTTTTTCCGAGTTATTTTTGCTTTTCTATCAAGTATGCTCTGTTTTGGGATATGTGAAGTGTGAGATACATGCATAGTTTCTGTAATTTTACTTTTAAAGGTATGTATTTCTATAATCTTTCTTAGACGCGGGAGCTTATGTAACTTTTTTTCTATCATTAATGGTATTGAGTTGGTACGCGGATACATACCTACTCACCTGTACAATAATCAGGTATGTGCGATGTCTTAGTTAGAATTCTACAGTGTTAGTTTTTGTTAAGTGACTGAGGATTTAGTTATACATTGCTTACAACAGGGCTCAAGTAAAGTTATATGTTAGGAAAAATCTAAAGGTAGCAGAGTCCTTGACTTGCTTCTTGAACGAATGATGTAAAGCAGAAGTACATATAGGCATACTTCTCAGACGCGGAAAAGAGTAGGGCATAGCCTGGCGATTGGTAGTGATCTGCTGTTGGTAGTGATCTGGTATTATCATTCAGGAACGTGGAGATTGCTAGAGATTTAAGGGAGTTGTGTAATGATAAACACTCATACTGTCATCCAAGTTTATGCAGTAATATGAAATTATTTAGCAAAAAAAGAGAAACTACAATATGAAATGTGGAGCCAAAATCAACATAATAAAAACGTCAAGGAAAAGGGAAAAGAACATATTATAGCAGCAGTTTCGTTAGAATTCCCCCAACCTCTGTGGGAAGGATTTGACAATAATTATCTAACAGGAATGTTGCAGATAATTTGTAGGATATACAATTTTATTTATTTTAAGGGTATTGTGGTAAAAAAAAAGTAAAATTTTCTTTCTTTCCCTCTTAACTCGGGAGCATAAGAAACATTACAGGAGAAACTCTTTCTTTTGAACTCGGGAGCACGAGAGAGATTAATTTTCTTCCACTTTTTCTCTTCTCTTCTCTTCTCTCCCCATCTCTTCTCTTCTGTTCTCTCCCAGAAAAACTCGGGAGCACAGCATAAGTTTAGTTATTAATATGAAAATACCTACAAAACATAAAAATATTATATTAAAAAGCGCTAAACAGACTTCAGGTTGGAGTGACTAGGCCACTTCTTCTTCGGGCCTACTTTTCCTTATGTGGAATGTATGTAGGGTCTAAAAAATTAAAAAAACGGTCCTTAGCGTAGTGGATGCTCTAATAACTAACAATATAGAATAGGCATTCCACCTGCCTTATAATCCGATACTAATCCCATTTCCTCCATAAATGATGCGGAGTTTTAGGTATTTATTTGGATTAGAGAGAAAATTCGGGAAAATTTTATAAAAAATAGGGGATCATGATCGTGAACGGAGAATTACGAGCACAACGCCCTGACCCGCCTCAAAGTTCCGCGTTTCTCACTCCCAACCCGCCCCTCTTTCCTTATCCACTTCTATAATAAAAAAAGTATATTTACATATTAATATCTTCATATATATAGTAAATTATTAGAAATATGTAGTTTTCCTATTTATAAATTTAGAATATTTTTTTCATTTATCAATTAAAAATATTCTTATTAGATTATATTTACTTTTTATTTATCTTTTATTTAACTACAAATAAATATTAATTAAAAAATATTAAAAAAATGATATTATATATATATTATCCAGTATATTTATTAAAAAATATTGTGGGAAATTTTTCCGATAATATATAATATTCTTTTATAAAAGAAACAAATTCCTGATTTTTCGCGGGGATCCCCGTTCTACCTTGGGGGTCCGGGAAAGAAAAAAATTTCATTATGATATCGAGGCGATTTCGAGGAATGTGATGGGAGCAGCGATGACACTTCCTGGAACCTGATGTCCATCCTTACAACAATATTATGATGGATTTTTTTACTATGCCAGATTTAATCTACTATGACATATATATGGTTCTCACGCCGGTGTGTCGAGTCGAGTCGAGTCGACCGAGGTGTCCGACAAGTCGAGTCGTGACTAGTCGAGACTAGTCGTAGACTAGTCGACACTAGCCGATAATGCATTAAACTATAAATATATATATATATAATATATATATATATGTGTGTGTGTGTTATATAATATATATATATATATATGTGTGTGTTCTAACTTCTAACAAACCATTGTCTCCTTTTTCTTTTATATACATACGAGATCTTAAACACTTCTTCGGAAGTTTAGGGTCTTTAAATGGGTCATAGGTTCGTTCGTGTTATTCCCAAACAATCTAAACAAGAATTACAGAAGGGGGTTGAATGTAATTCTGACTTCTTTTTCAATTTTAAGAACAGTTCTACTATAAATATATAACTGTGTTTGATTTAGCAATGGTGCGGAATGAAAGTAGTAAAGAAATCAAATCACAAAGTAATCAAATACAAGTATTTAAAAGCTTTCTGGTGGATTGAACTTTTCCACCAGAGATATATATTAAGTAGAGGACTCTGTGTTACAATGTTGTACACAGCTGCTTACAAGTTGAACTTCAAGAGCAGAGAAATTCTTTACAAATGTAGCCTTATCTATTTCTCTGGTTTTTGCTTACTTGAATTCTTAATCCTTAAAGTTCTACTTGCTACACTTGGTTTATATATCACCAAATGACATGATGAAAAGACAAACAAATAAGAAAAAAATGTTTCTAGTCTAATTTCATGCTTCTTCATTTCTCTATCCAGCATCTTTGAATATCTTCAGTTTGGCATGGAAATGGAAATGCTTCTTTGTTATTTAAACCCTGCAAATAGGCTGCCACATTCCATTTGCATACAATCAATGCATGTGACTGTCAAGTCACTATCAACTATTCTTTTAAATTTGAACATCCGTTGAAGCTTCATTTGATCATCTGTTGAAACTGTGGTTGATCATCTGTTGAAACTTTGGCTGATCATCCGCTGAGACTATGTGAATCATCCATTGAATCTTTAGTTGATCATTCGTTGAAGCTTTTTGAATCATCCGTTGAGACTGTTTTCTTGGCAGTTAACTCCATTTCATTTATACAAGATTACAAGGCATCTAAAATATATAATTAACCAACATATTTTGCATATCAATCTAGTAGTCAACATGACTTAAACATTCTGCAACATCTAGTTCACTAAGGCATTATAATATGCAAGAATGTGCTACTAAATTTATTATTACATAAGCTACTCTTTCAATGGATGTTGAAATGATCATCCGTTGAAAGCTACAAAATCACTTAAATAAAATCTACTATGTGTTTTGTTTAAGTTATCATCAAGTACAAAACATATTCCTAACAATCTCCCCCAATTTATGTCTACTGGAATTGTAGCCATAAATTAAGAGAAACTTGATGATAATAAAACACTCTATAAATACTGACTGAGATAAAGTAGATAAAATTTACAAGTGCTGTAATTTATTGAAAATTCTTACAGAGGAAGATTCGTAGAGCATCTTATAGATCATTTTCAAGGTGCTCCTCTAGACTGAGCAAATTTAGATTACTTCCTTGACTGTCTTGACTTCTTTCCCAGCTTCACATTATTTTCCTCAATTTGATTTTGGAGTTGCCTATAAAACTCAGATTCATCCTTATTTGTCTGATCCATCTTTTCTTGCATCTCCATGAGAGTTTCATTGCTTGAAATTTTTAGCTAATCTTCCAATCTGAAGAATCTTCTAATGCATTTCTCATCTTTGAACTCCATTATCCAGTATGGTCTCAAATGCACCCTATCTCCAGCAAAAGGAATTGTCAATACACTTGGGAGTGCATTTGGTCCTCTCCAGCCATTCTTTATCTCTTCAATCTTGTTTAGTACCATTTTCTTGGCAACTATGTTGAATACAAAGTTCTTCTTGATTGAGGAGAAGACAGTCACCAAAGTAGAATAGCCTTCATTGAGAATTATGTGAAGGGGCCACGTAATCTCTCTTCCACCCTTGTACCTGAAGACTAATATTTCTGGAAGATGTCTATAAGCATCAATGGCTCTAACTTCATCTATCTTTTTCAGATAAAGATTTATGTCTGAGAATTTTTTGATGTCATACATGAAGAGTTGATCTCCCTTGGTGATAATAGGTTTGGGTTTGGCCACTGACTTGGATTGAAGTTTGACAAGCTTGACCATCTTGACTGCTCTTTTCTTTGTCTTTCTTAGTTTGGCATAGATTAGAATTTTCAAATCAGGAAGAGGCAGGTTGTCCCAATCTATAGGTTCATACTTGGGAATTACAGGTTCAACATGGAAAGTAATGTTAGGATCAACCTTGAATTCAGCCTCCTTTAATGCAGGTATGGCTGGTTGACTTGAAGTTGTATATTGGGTTGGCATGTATTCTTCCTTATCTTTATTGAAATATAGCTTCCTCTTGGCTGGGAGTTTGTACCTTATTTTCTTAGTTTGCTTTGGTTTTTCTTGCTTTCCTTCAATCAGATTCTCAGTTGTCACATCTGGCAATACAGCTTCTGTGGTTGCAGTCTTCTTGGCTTGGTTCTTGGCATCTAAAGTAGCTTGCTTTTGTTATTGTTTAAGCCTCACCTTTTCTTCTTTCTTAGCCTCTACAAACTGTGGATGTCCAGCCACTACACAGATTAATTTACCATTCCTATAGATCTTAGCAATTCTTTTCTTTAATACCGAGTCTCTAGGATCTTTGAAGAAGGCAATAGATCTTCCAAGCAGCTTCTTCTCATCTGGCTTAGGAGTTTCATACATATGGTCCAATGAATTTTTGTTTGAGTTCTTTGGATAGTTTCTCTTTGGTTGAAAAATCACACTAGCCTTTGGAGATTTGATTATTGAGGGTTGACCCCTTTCCATATTCCCTAAGCTCATTTCATTTGCTGAAATTTGTCTTAATTGAGATAAGTGAGAAAAGACTTTGTCTTGCTTCCCAAATGGACCAAACTTCTTCTTGATGTTTTCATCAAGCTTCTTCCACTTTTCATTTAACTCTAACTCAACTGCTGCTACATCAAGCTTTTTTAATTTGTCATTTGACTCCAACTTAGTTGTTGCTATCTTGATCAGATCAATACTGTCAAAGGTCGGTGGCTTAGTGAAAGCAATTGCTGGAACAATCACCTTGCTAACTTGTATGTTGAGCACTTTCTCCCCCTCACTTGTTGACTCCCCCTGGCTAACTGAAATAATAGAGTCTTTCTCCCCCTTTTTGTTAGCATCAAGTTGAATGGAGGTTGAGGTTTGTGCAGCCACCAGTTTCTGAAGTAGCAAAGTTTGTTGAGCTTGATGGAGGTGAATTTGAGTAATAGATGTTTCCATGGTCTTGAGCCTAGTGTCCAAGGAGTCCACTTTGTTGGCTAGATCAGAATTTTTTCTAAAATGTCTGTTGATATCTAGCATTGTTGTGTTAGGAAAAGTAGCCTCCAATCTTGCAGTAATGTCCTTTTTGACTTGACCAATTTCTGTCTTGAGCTCAGTTACATCTTGATTTTGCTTTAGAGAATAGATTTTGTGCAATTGAAGTGACTTTAGGTGACCTTGAAGAAGTCTCTTGGTGTTGGCATTTGTAGTAGCTTGAAGGGTTGTCTCAATTTGTTGAATGATGTAAAGGAGAGTTGATTTGAAATGGTGCTCATCACAGTCTTTGTTAAACATCCAAGATGGAGAGTTTGTACTTGAGCTAGGGCCTGCTTCTCTCCCTGTGTGCATGAAATCTTCTTCATCATCATCTTCATCCCCAAACTCCTCAGAACCACCAGTTGGATAGTCAAATTCATCACCAACTATGGAGGGCATGGCAGTTATTGCATCCTTGACCCTTTGCATAGAAGCAGTTGTATGCACCAAGTTGAGAATTCTCTCAGCTGCCACATTATTCTGTTCAGCTAAAACTTGATAACCTGGAATAGGGTGATTAAATGCCTCAGCTTCATAAGAAAGAGAGTCTAAGACAGCTTGATAATCTTGCTAAAATAGCTATTTTTTTAGCCTTATTGACATCCCTTAACTCATTAACAATGGGCTCTTCCCATTCTTCTGTAACTGCTTTTCTCTCATAATCTCTCTTTTCTTGCATCAAGGGCTCCCCTTGTCTTCCCACCCTCACCTTCACCTACTAAGCTGAGACTCCAGTCACTCACTTTTGCAAAGCTGGAAGAAATAGCTTGCATATTTTCACTCTTTTCCTCTCCTTTTGTATGAGAGTAACTCAGCCTCTCACTATGTTCACTCTCTTCCCTCTGTCCTAAGAGTGATTGTACAACCACTAGATCATCTGCACTTGTAATAGTAGATAAAATTTGAAGTGGTGCAGTGATATTCAACGGATGAGAAACATCCGTCGAATTAGTAGTTGAAAGTGTCAACGGATGATTGCTATTAAGCACATCCTTCGAGATACAGTCACTAGTCAACGGATGAACAATATCCGTCGAGATAGTTGAAATGACAGAGTTTGGAGTAGAAATTACTGTAGAATCTGTGGTGATTGATTTGAGATTTTGCACAGATTTCTCAGTAAAATCAGAAAGAAATGGCAAGTGAGCCAATAAATCATCTAAAAGATGATGCTCACTTGCTGTAAATTTTGGCTTCTCCATGAGAGTTAAAGATGGAGAATCAAGAATTGATGTGTGAATCATGTCCACATCCAGAGAATTTGTGGGTGAATTTTGTGTATGAGGTGCTTTTATCACTAAAGATCTTGGCTGTGACTCCAAATTTACAGGAGCAACATCAATCTGAGTTTGAGAAGGTGATGTAAATGACTCTTTGACTGCAGTTTGCACAGTGTGTGCATCCTGTGTATCCCCAAGTGTTTTAGATTTCTTCTTTCTAGCATAAGTTTGGGGTGAGCTTGTGTCCCTAACCCTCTTGGCATGTGCTCTTGGTCGTCATCTTGTTTCAATAGTAACATCCTTTTGGGAGGATGTTAGTCCCAAAGTATCGTAGAAGGAGGGGTTAAATACGATACCTACAATCTTTTTCAATTCATTTCAAGTTCTTCGTTAAAAGTACGAAATCAAATACACATAAAATAATTCAAGGAATATATCATTTTATTAATATAAACCTTGAGGTTGCTACAATCTAATCAATGTATTGATTAGCTATAATAAATTCAGCAGCATAACACTATGTTTACAAGAATAATAAATGTGAAGCTTTAATGGAGCTCTCATAAACTAACCTATTTTGCTGAAGAAGATAACCAACTGTCAATTGATGCTTTTGTAGACTTCATAAACATTTGGACAGGTGGCATTGTTTACACCACATATTTTCTTTGTTTATGCTGCAAACTAATCGTGAAATTATTCAAAGTGCTTACTGGCGACAAGGAAAACATTAACCTGCGACTAGTAATTCTAAGCTGCGACCAAGAGTTTATCCTGTGACATTGTCTCAACCTGTGACTTAAAATTCCCAACCTGCGACTTGAAATTCTAACCTGTGACTTAAAATTCCCAACCTGTGACATTATTCAAAGTGCTAACTGGCAACAAGGAAAACATTAACCTGCGACTAGTAATTCTAAGCTGCGACCAAGAGTTTATCCTGTGACATTGTCTCAACCTGTGACTTAAAATTCCCAACCTGCGACTTGAATTCCCAACATGCGGTTGATGTTAACCTGCGACCAATTGTACCAAGTTGCGACTGATCACTCAACATGCGACTAGTAGTACAACCTGCGACTAGTATTTGCCTTAGAGAAATTTCCTTGTCTCCAATAGCTGTACCAATTCTAGTTTTCCTTGTGGTTCTGAATTAAATCTCTTCTGTAGTGTTTATATTTAGTGCACTGGTCTGGTTCACAAATAACTAACATGAGTTGATATAATTCAGTTCATTTTGTACTGCAGAGCTGATACATCTTTGAAGATTATTTCCAGCTTCAGTCACTGAACCCCTGATCTTCAATACTTCAAATCAAACCTTGTAACTACTTCTAGAAGTCCTTTGATTTCTTATTCTTCATGGAGGCTTGAATATATTAATGAACTTCTTCACATGACCTGAGTGTGGACTTAAAGGGTCATTTACATCTTTTGATTCTTTGTATGTATCATGTATTCATCTTTAGAGTTCCTGTGCTTCATATTTTAATATTGTTTATCTGTTTCTATATTCATATTGAGTTATAATTCCTCGATTACATGTTACATTACATTATGCTTTACAATCTCCCCCTATTTGATTGTTAGAGTTTGACAAGCAAATCCCTAAGGGTAACTCAACTGACAATAAGAAAAAGTACAACCTTAAAATAGATAACGATATTAAATATATTCTGGATTACATATTCAATTCCAGATTTCTTAGGTTACAAATTACAAAGAAGTGTTCCTCTAGCCTGAACAGATTATCTATATTTTCTTTGTCTTTGTCTTCTTGGACTTCTTTCCTTGACTGCCTTCTCCTTCCTAAGTGGATTGAGTCTAAAGTGACTTTCTCTTGGGAGCTTTCTTTTTAGGATCAGTTGACTTTGTTGATTCTGGGAGAGATGATCCTTTTCTTTTATTCTGAAGAACATCCAGTCTAGCTTGGACCAAATCACGAGCTTCTTTTTCCAGTGCATTAAAGGGAGGTGGATTATTCATCTCAGTAAGCATCATCTGTAGATATCTGACTTTGGAGCACTTTGGAACAAGATCAAACAACATTGAAGATTTCTTTGATATTACGAAGACTGTTATCCTTTTAGGATGTCTTCGTACTCTCTTGGTGTCGTTGATTGATTCTTCTTCCACCACCTCATCAAGTATCCTTATGATTGAGATCAAAGCAATTTTATCCTCCTTACATGTGGAGAGTTTGACGTTCATTAAGGCTTGATAAATTGATTCTGACCCGTTTGTTCTGAAATCATTGATCTTAATCATTGCTTGATTAATCTAAAAGACTATTTCCCCTTCACTATTAGTTCTGATGATAGGTTCACTATCTTTTAAAAGATTCATTTCTGGCTCTCCATTAGTTAACACTATCTCATGATAAGCTCTTCTAACTTTCTTCATGTCCTTCTCTGTATCCCTGATCATTTTATTATTGATCCAATAAACATATAGAACTTCAACAGCTTTAAGGTCTGCTTCTGATCTTTTAACTCCTGGTGCCTCCAGTTTTGCTCTTTTGCTCCTGAGTTGACTTTCAAGAAAGGTGAGTTGTATATATCGAATGGATCTCAGATGTTGGTTAGACATAATGATATTTTGCAACGTGCCATCTGCAAATACTTTGATCACAAATGGATGAAGAAATGCTTGAGGAGATACATCTATCATCATCTTTCGAAGTTTATCTCTGAAGTATTCATTCTCATTCAATTTCAACCAGGGGATCTTTGAAGCTAAGACAAGCAGTTCCACTATATTTAGCTTCTTCAGGACACTCGTAGAGATCTTCATTTGAAGTCCATCTCTGTGGTTGACAATAATCTTCCATTCATTCGTTAGAATATTCACAGTGGTGCCAGTGATTATCCTATTGAACTGAGAATAGAACTCACGAATATTTGGGTAATCCTTTCTGTATTTCTCTACAGTGTTTAGAAGATTCATGTTGCCAGTGTCTACCTAGTGATAGTTTTCTGACTTGTCCATTTTGCTTTTGATCTCATTTCATTCACTTTCTCTCCTGTTAGCTCGAAGATAAGATTTTCTTGCTTATTTGGCTTCTTTTCTTTGTATTGCTCTCTGTACCTTGGCTCTAGATCTTTCAAAATCCTCTTGAATTTCTTGATAGGATTGATTGAACTTTTCAAAGCATCCATAGTGCAAACAATCATCCGAGAAAGCATCTTCATCTTCAAATTCTTCGTCCTCAGTTATGACTTTTTTCTCTTCAGTTATGACTTTTCTCTCTTACATGTGGAGAGTTTGACGTCTATTAAGGCTTGATAAATTGATTTTGACCCGCTTGTTCTAAAATCATTGATCTTAATCTTTGCTTGATTAATCCGAAAGACTAGTTCCCCTTCACTATTAGTGCTGATGATAGGTTCACTATCTTTTAAAAGATTCATTTATGGTTCTCCATTAGTTAACACTATCTCATGATAAGCTCTTCCAACTTTCTTCATGTCCTTCTATGTATCCCTGATCATTTTTTTACTGAGCCAATAAGCATATAGAAGTTCAGCAGCTTTAAGGTCTGCTTCTGATCTTTTAACTCCCGGTGCCTCCAGTTTTGCTCTTTTGCTCCTGAGTTGACTTTCAAGATAAGTGAGTTGTAGATATCGAATGGATCTCAGATGTTGGTCAGACATAATGATATTTTGCAACTTGCCATCTGCAAATACTTTGATCATAAATGGATAATGAAATGCTTGAGGAGAAGATACATCCATCATCATCTTTCAAAGTTTAGCTCTGAAGTATTCATTCTCATTCGATTTCAACAAGGGGATCTTTGAAGCTAAGACAAACAGTTCCACTATATTTAGCTTCTTCAGGACACTCGTAGAGATCTTTATTTGAAGTCCATCTCTGTGGTTGACAGTAATCTTCCATCCATTCGTTAGAATATTCACAGCGGTGCCAGTGATTATCCTATTAAATTTAGAATAGAACTCACGAATATTTGGGTAATCCTTTCTATACTTCTCTACAGTGTTCAGAAGATTCATGTTGCCAGTGTCTAGCTAGTGATAGTTTTATGACTTGTCCATTTTGCTTTTGATCTCATTCCATTCACTTCCTCTCCTGTTAGCTCGAAGATAAGATTCTCTTGCTTCTTTGGCTTCTCTTCTTTGTATTGCTCTCTGGCTCTAGATCTTTCAAAATCCTCTTGAATTTCTTGATAGGATTGATTGAACTTTTCAGAGCATCCATAGTGCAAACAATCATCCGAGAAAGCATCTTCATCTTCAAATTCTTCGTCCTCAGTTATGATTTTTCTCTCTTCAGTACCACTTCTTCAACTCTTGGTTCAAAACCCTCAGGAACATCACTTTCATCTATTTCTCCTTCCTCCAGTTTATACTCTGAGAACAGGGGCTTTGGAGCATATATCTCCTACAGAAGATCCCTTTGAGTCGAAATGACTTTGCTTAGGCGATCTTGTTTTAGAATTGATTGCTCCCCCTGAGTTGATGAACTCTTCTCAGCAGCATGTCTCTCTCTTAACAACACTCTTTCATCAATCCTCTCTTCCTCTTCTTCCTGAATTTCATCTCCAAATTCATCATAACCATAGTCAGCTATTTAAAAAGCATCCTGAATTAAGTTCACAATTGCAGCTACTTTTTCTTGCTCCACCCTTTTCTCCCCCTCAGTTGTGTTATCCTTCAGAGCTGGGGTTGATTGATCAGGAAAGAACAAGATAGGAATCTCTTGAGACGATGGTTCTGAAACAGAAAGTTGCTTGCTGACTGAGGTTTTTGGCTCAATACTGGCAAGAGCTATTTCAGTGGAGACAGGAATTGGCGCTTGCTCGCTAACGGAGATCTTTGGCTCAATATTGGCAATTACCTTTCCCTTCCCAGAATGAATGAGAGATCTCTCCACGAATTCCCGTAAACTAGAAAATGATGCTTGTTGAAGTTCAAGTTGTTCGAAAAGACGGGCAATATGATGATCCCTGACAGATAGTTAATTCTAGATATATTGATCCTTGAGAGCCAGTTGTTCTTTGAGATAACTGTCTTTAAATACTAACTGCTCTTCAAGGTAAGATTTTGTGACATACTGTGACAGGTCTAAGGTGATGTTTGGGAGGTAAGTGTCTCACGGGTTTCTCGCAGTGTATCATTCAACACTCTTTCACTCGGTTTAGGGACTGGTGTTTCACTCACCCTCACGGATACACTCTGCTCAAAGCTCCAAGATCGAGATATACTTGCAGAAAACACTGAAGCCATCTTTGAGGTGGTCAGTAGTGGTGCAATGGGAACTCACGAGTGCTGATCCTTGTTCAAGAAAAGTTACCTGTCATCATTAGATGACTGTTCCAGAGTTGGAATCTCTGGGAGAATCACTGAGGCTGTCATATATGGCATCTGTTCCTCAGTTTCCTCTAGTATCGGTGAACACTTTCCCCTTATGCTCACCAGTCGAATCCCCTATCCGCAGATGCATCCAAGTTTATTAGCCCTGGGGAGGTAAGTGATGTGCTAGATGTGGCAGCGATTATAACACTCTTTCCTAACACCTGTGAAGGCAGTTGATCCATTGAAGGACCTTGAACAGGATATTCTAACCGTAAAATGGTTGAATTCCCTATTTCCGTCAATACTTCCTCACCAAAAAGAACTCTTTTAATCGACTCATTTAAAGCTTCAAGAGCTTGAATATTGGAGAGTATGTTTGACTTATTACAGGATGTTGTGGCCGACGGGCGAATTTCAGTATACCTACCTTGTTGAGAAGATGGATCCAGTAACTGTTTATCTGCCTTTTCAGCCATTGTATCATTTTGAGAAGATACATGGAGGTTACAGTTGTCTCAGTGGGGATACTGCTTTGCTTTATTGGAGATAGAGCTGTGGGTTCACTCAAAGTACCTTCCTTATTTGCTGCATCATGTGCAGTTTCTCCCTCTATATCCATAGGATCCTTATACTCCAGGGTTTTAGATAAGAGAGTTTGAGATGTATGTATTGGCTCTAGAGGGTGGTTATGAATTTACGGGAAAACAAATTCACTGCCTCCTGATTGTAATTGCTCGTGAGCAAGTTGTGTGCGAAATTCAACAAGATTGAGTGAATCTATATCTATTAGATCATCAAAAGTAGTTCTCATAGAAGAATCATTCATACCTGTGAAGTCTGGTCTGTAAACATTAGTTTCTGATTGATGTGACTCAGCTTCGGCTTGTTGTTCAGTAGCTTCAGGTTGAGAAACCTTTTCTGGCTGTTCAGCAACTACAGGTTCTTGATCAATGTTCATTGGTTGAGCATCAAGAGCTGTCTGAGGATTCATTTCTTGTTCAGCTTCTGCTTCTTCAGTATCCTCATTCACAGTAGTAGGAGCTTGATCCTCAAAGACTTGAGCTTCTTCAGACTCAGAGGCAGATGCTTCAATAATGGAGTCAAAGAATTTTTGCATGAAGTCCGTCACGAAGATATCGTTGTTGTTAGGATAAGGATTCTTTCTTATCAGGGTAGACACCAGTTTGGAGGTCAATTCTGCAGATGGTTCCATGTTCACACTGTGAACCGCTTCTTTCTGAGCTTCTGTCAGCTTACCATTTAGAACAATTTGAAGAAACCTGACATAGAGAATGTGAGATTTATGTTGAGCCTGATTTTCCAGAATATCTCTCATAATCATTTTCCCAAAGTTGATCCGTAGATTACTAGCAACAGCTACACCAACAACCTTCATGAATTGAGTGATTCCATGAAATCCACCAGTCTTGGGAGACAGACAGAAGGATAGAATATTGAAGAATACGTTCCAAGGTTTTGTCAGATGGCTCTTGTTGAAGTGTTTGGGAAATCTGTTATTTGGTATATTGTTGTGGATGTCTCTGAAGAAAGTGATCAGTTCATCTTCACCTTGTGGTGCTTCAAAATCATCCCGAGGAAGTTGCAAATGTTCATTAAGGTCATCCTCGGTGATTTCTATTATTTCATCACCGATGAGAAATGAGAATCCTTCTTTGTTATCATCTGAAATGTCTTGAGCTGTACAGTGAATATGTCTGAGAAGCTCAACATTTAGTGGGACATTAGTAATCAATGTGTAATGTACAATCGATTGCTCGTTTAGAAAACTTATCCATTTTTCAAAATCACCTAACTAACATGGATCACGTTTTATAATCGAGACAAAATTTATTTTTTAAATCTGAATATTATCTCCCATATTTAAAAAAATGAGAATAAAATATTAATTATAAAACAAATTAATTGTGCATGAAAATTAATACGATTAACTAATATCGAACACACAAACAAAAAAACAATTATTAAATATCCCTAGATAACCAAATAACTAAATTAAGTAATTCAACAAACACAATCAAACACAACCTTAAGTCTATATACCCACAATCTCAGATCACCTTGTTTAAACCGGTGAAAACGCTATTTAACCGATGAAAACACTTGATTTTACAGTCAACTGAAAGGTCTAAGTATGGGCAACAATATTCTGTAATCAAACTGAAATTTGACAAGGTCTTGTTGTTCGTACTATATGTCTATGTATAATCTAAAGATTAAGTGGCGACGGGACAATATACACACATATCTGAAAACCAACAAAGCAATACAAACAGAATAACATCCAAGTGTCAAACTGCGACTAACAATTTGTACGTCGCAGGTTGGACACACTTACCAACTATTTTGCCTCAACCTGCGACTAAGTAATTTGAACGTCGCAAGTTGCCTCTTTGAATTTATTGCTCTCAACAACCTACGAATAAGCAATTTGAACGTCGCAGGTTGGATACACAAATTATTCCAAGTATCAAACTGCGACTAACAGATAGAACGTCGAAGGTTGATCCCTGAAACAATTCAAGTTACAACCTGCGACTAGTAACTTATATGTCGTAGGTTGATTATTAAGAACAGTCCAAGTCACAACATGTGACTAACAAAATGAATGTCGCAGGTTAATAGTTAAACTATTTTTAGATTTCACATTTATTTGTTTTTCGATTTTATTAAAATTCTTCTTTTCAGAAAAACAATTAATAAAATTAAAACAAATAATATGCTGCTTTAAAAATGTCAATAAAATGAATTCTTTAAATATTAAATGATCTATAATCCATTTTATTGACAATTCATAATTTTATTCATAATCATACAATTATTATCATTTATTTTGATAAAACAATATTTTTATGATGTAAATTATGTTACCATAAATCACAACTTTGATTTATTACTATTAAATCTTTTATCATTGAATTGATAAATTCTCAAATAGTTAAACTAAAATTATGCTGCAAGACTTTACTCATAATTCAACCAATAATGATTAAATTATTTTCAAATAATTTATCAATATGAATGTGTTAAAATATTTATCAATTAGATACAATTACACAGAGATTTGAAATACGAGAAGTAGTTAATGACACATAAATCCACATGTCCTTAAAATATTGACATTAAATAACAAGTGGATTTATTAGAGACAAATTGCAGTTATTGATTTCTAATTAGTTAATTAGAAAGATTTAATATCCCAAGTTCACTAACCAACTTAGAGAAAGTGTTTTCATCAAGTGGTTTTATGAAGATGTCTACAAATTGATCCTTTGTGGGTATAAAATGTAATTCCACAGTGCCATTATGACATGCTCTCTGATAAAGTGATACCTAATATCAATGTGCTTTATTCTTGAGTGTTGAACTGGGTTGTTTGAGATTGCTATTGCACTTTTATTGTCATAGAATATTAGAATCTTAGATACCAACAGACCATAATCCCGAAGTTGATTACTCATCCACAAGATTTGTGCACAACGGCTTCCAACAACTATGTATTCACCTTCAGCAGTTGATGTGGATACTGAGTGCTGCTTCTTGCTATACAGGGATACCAATCTTCTTCCAAGAAATTGACAGCTTCCTGAGGTACTTTTCCGGTCAATCTTACAACCTGAAAAGTATGAGTCTGTATAGCCAACTAGGTTAAAACATGTACCTTTAGGGTACCAAATACCAAGATTTGGGGTTCCTTTAAGATACCTAAATATCCTTTTAACAGCTATAAGATGAGACTCTTTTGGGTCAGCTTGAAATCTAGCACATAAGCATGTTGCAAAAATAATATCTGGCCTATTTGCTGTGAGATAAAGTAATGGGCCTATCATACCTCAGTAGCTTATGATATCAACTTTCTTACCAGTTTTGTCCTGATCAAGCTTAGTGGATGTTGGCATTGGAGTTTTTTCTGGAGTTGAATCTTCCAGATTGTACTTCTTGAGAAGTTCTCTAATATACTTAGATTGACAAATGAATATGCCATCTTTCCTTTGACTCACTTGTAATCCAAAAAAGTAGTTCAACTCTCCCATCATGCTCATTTCATACTTACTCTGCATTAGCTTAGAAAATCTCTTGCAAAGATCATCATTAGTAGAACCAAATATAATGTCATCAACATATACTTGAACTAATATTATATCAGATTTATGCATTTTATTAAACAGAATTTTATCTATAAAATTTCTAGTAAAACCATTTTCAAGTAAAAACTCAGAGAGAGTGTCATACCATGTCCTTGGAGCTTGCTTAAGACCATACAGAGCTTTGAATAGAAAGTATACAAAATTAGCCAGATTTGGATCTTCAAAACCTGGCGGTTGTTCCACATACAATTCTTCTTCTAGCTCCCCATTCAGGAATGCACTCTTCAGATCCATTTGATAAACTTTATAATCTGAATGTGCTGCGAATACCGGAAACATCCTAATTGCCTCAAGTCTAGCTACTGGTGCATAGGTTTCATTATAATCTATACCATCTTCTTGAGAGTAACCTTTAGCTACCAATTTGGCCTTGTTTCTCGTTGCAATGCCATCTTCATTTAACTTGTTCCTGAATACCCATTTAGTGCCTATCACTGTCTTGTCCTTTGGTCGGGGTGCCAGATTCCATACCTTCTGCCTCTAAAACTGATTGAGTTATTCTTGTATAACAATAACCCAATCTAGATCTTCAAGTGCCTCATCCACTTTCTTAGGTTCCATTTCTGAAAGAAACCCTGAAAAGTGACATTCATTCTGTGTGGCATGTCTAATTTTCACTCCTGTGTCAGGATCACCAATAATTAGTTCAAAGGGATGGTCTCTGTTCCAAACTCTTTGTCGAGGTAGATAAGATCTTGATGTTTCCCCTTGTTTAGCATGATATTGAGGGTGAACTGTAGATTCTCTTCCTGTTCCCCCTGAGTTGCTGCCACCATGACTTGATGATTCTGACCTTTGTGTAGTAGTTCTTGAAGGTGTTCCTGTATGATTATCATAATCATTGTTTCCACCATTACCACCACTTGATCCAGAATCAGCATTGCCATGTACTATAGGTATAGCTCTAGCAATATCAGGTTCTTCTATATCCAAAGGATCATCTGACAGGTTCTCAAATTTCAGAGATTCGGAATCCTTTTCTCTTTGCAGGCTTGCCAACTTGGTGTCGTCAAATATTACATTAAGGCTTTCAATCACCTACTGATCAGTAATCATATAAACCCTTGTTATTCCCAGTGGACTAACAATGAGATTTACAGAAGGGGGGTTGAATGTAAATCTCAAAACTTTTTCAAGTTTTGAGCAGTTTCTAAGATTAAGTGTTTTGATGAACAAATGTGTGTGAATTGCTTTAAGCTAATACAGACAGATATATATATATATATATATATCCAAGCACAAATGTAAAGAACACAAAGAACTTAAAAACTTTTCTGGTGGATATGTTGTTCCACCAGAGATGTGTTATTTCAGAAAATCTGTGAATCAAAGAATTGATCACAGCTACGTCCTAGTACAAACTAGATGATTTTCTCTCTGGATTTTTCTAAACAGCTCTGGAAAAATTCACACTCTAATTACTAGCTGCTACTTGGTTTATATAACACCAAGTTTACAAGTGAAGACAAAACTGTAGAATACAATTAAAAGATTCTTCACATGTTTCTTCTTCATTTCTCTATCCAATGCAATTTAGGTTTAGCTGTGAATCTTTGAATACTTCCTTGTTTGCACCAGAATGGAAATGCTGCTTTTTCTTGATTCCTCCTAGAGGATGCCACATTCCAGTTTGTCTCTGTCAACCCATGTGCCTCTGTCAGCTTATGAATTGCCACTATCAACTGCTATTGAACTCAGCATCCGTTGAAGCTTTTATCCGTTGATGGCTTTATCCGTTGAAGCTTAATCCGTTGATGCACTCATCCGTTGATGGATGTTATTCGTTAAAGCTTTAGAGACATCCGTTGAAGCTTTGTTTCTCATCCATTGAAGGCCTTTAATATCAGTTGATACTACTTCACTTATACAAAATTACAAGGCATGAAACATTTACAGTTAGCCCTCCTATTTGCATATCCACTAGTAGTCAACATGACTTATAATTTCCCACAACATCTAATAATTACAACTTAAATACAGAGAATGAAATGTGCTACAATACTAAACTTATTTCTAAGTAAAGCTACTCCTTCAACGGATAGCCAGAATGGTCTTATCCGTTGAGGCTACAAACACCAGATTTCTACTTAGGTGTTTTGTTGAACTTATCATCAAACTAATACACATATTCCTAACAATCTCCCCCTATTTATGTCTACTAGTACTGTAGGCATAAATTTGGGTTTAACTTGATGATAACAAAACACTTATTAAACATATGAACTGAAATAAAGTAAAGATTCAAAAGTGCTGCCAAAGTGTATATACTGAGATTGAATTGAAGAATTATATTGTTTCCAAGGGTGTTCCTTTAGCCTGAGTAGATTAATTCCTTTTCCTTTGATCCCTTGTTTTCTTCCCTAGCCTCCTGTCATTCTCCTCTATTTAGAGTTGGAGTTGTCTGTAGAATTCAGCATCATCTTCTTCATTGATGTCCAACTTAGATTGCATATCCTTGAGAGTTTCATTACTGGCAATCTTGAGCTGATCTTCAAGACTAAAAAATCTTCTGACTCCTTTATTGTCTCTGAACTCCATCAACCAATAAGGTGATTTCTGAACTGTAACTCCATGCCCTGGGATGAGTAATATTCTAGGCAAGGCATTGGACTTCCACCAAGTTTTCCTTCTGCTGGCAATCTTGTTGAGAATCTCAGTTTTGGCAGTTCTGGTAAAGCCAGAATCCCTTTTGATAGCTGAGTAGACTTTAACCAAGGTAGAATAGCCTTCATCCAGAATTCTGTAAAGAGGCCAAGTCCTTTCCCCACTTCCTTTATATTTGAACACTAGTCTTTCTGGAAGTTATCTGTAGGCATCTATTCCCCTTACTTCCTCCAGCTCATCCAGATAGAGTTCAATGTCTGTAAATTCCTTTATGTCACAAATGTGAACATAATCATCCTTTAAGGCTTGTGGCTTAGGCTTGAGTTTCTGAGTGAATTTGATTGAGGTTAGGGGAGGTGTTGATTTGATTTTTCTTTTCTGTTTCTTTGATGGTGGAGAAGTGGTTAAGAAGGTGGGTAATTTGATGGTGTCCCAATCAATTGGTTCCTCCTTAGGAGTGATTGTTTCACCATGGATGTTTATGAAGGGGCCAGGCACAATGAGTTCAGGAATAGAAGGTAGTGGTTTGGATTTTGATTGGGTTTCTTCAGTTTCATCTATAATCTTCCTTTTTGTATTGACCTTCTTTCGGTTCCCTTTCTTCCATTCCTTTTTTTCCTCACTTCTTTCTTCCATATCATCACTAAACATGTCCCCCATACCTACATCTTCACCCTTGTCTTCAATTTCTTTCTTTTCTTCAGCTTGACTTGACTTTCGCTGTTTTTCAAGCTTTGCTTGTGCTCTTTTGTCAGCCTTTAGCTTTTCAGCTTCTTCTTTCAACCTTCTGGTTTCTTCCCTCTTGGCTATTGAGAATTTGGGATGTCCTTGTATCACACAGATACTCTTTCCCTCTCTGAAGATAATAGCCATGTTCATTCTTTCAACCACATCCTTGGTCTCCTTGTGCTTTATGATATTACCACCTAAAACCTTGTCTTCATCAGGCTTTGGAAGAGGAAAATCCACTCCTTTCAACTGAGCAAGGCTTAGAGGGTTCTTTGTAGAGTTCTTGTTGGATCTGTTGTTGGGCTTGAGAACCATAGGTTTCAGATTCTTTGAAGAAGTCTCTCCACCCTTATTCCTCCTTACTGGCTTGAGCTCCATAATGATTGGCTACACCTTTGTGCTATGCTTCACAGATTGTGATTTTGAGGTTGTAGGGCCAAACACTTGTTGCATCCTTTCATCAATTCTCCTCCTTTGCTCTTTGACTTTCATCTCAGCTGCTGCTATCTGGATTAGATCAATTATATCAAGTTTTCCTTTGATTTAAGGTGTTGGAGAAGTGGTGATGGCAGGAACTAGCACTTTAGATATTTGAACTTTTGTTGATGGCTCTCCTTCCCCTTCCTTTTTATTCTCCCCCTTTTTGTTATCATCAAGGATAGGGGTCAAGCCTTGTGCTTTTGCCAGTTGCAATAGTAGACTTGTCTGAGATTGTTGATTTTGAAGAATGGTGACCACAGAGTTTTCAATGACTTGAACTTTGTCTTCCAACTTGGCCAGCCTCTTGTTAGCATCAGATTCTCTCCTCAGTCTCAGCAACAAATTTTGCATTGTACCATAAGGCATGACTGAATCCAACTTCTCAGAATTGTAGGATTTCAAGTCAGCAATATCCTTTTTGAGTTCATCCACACTTAAATTCTGTCTGATGTGCTGCAACTGTAGGAGATGCGGAGAGTCTAGATGAGCTTGAAGAATAGCCTTGGTACCAGCATCTGGAGTTTCCTGAAGGGTCTTTTGAATAACCATGACCTGCTTGACCAAAGCTACACCAAACCGTCCTGGTGTAGATTTCTTTGTCCATGCCCATTCAGGTAAATTTGGAACAGAACTTGGGCCTTCATCTCCCCCTAAGTTCATGCTTCCATCCAAAGAAACAGAGTCATCATCATGAGAATTTACTTTAAATTCTTCAGATGGCTCACCAGCTTGAGAAGGCATCCTATTAACAACAGCTTTATCTCTTTGAAGAGATTCTGAAGTGTGCACTATGTTCAAAGTCTGCTCTGCCTCCACATTGCCCTTAGCAGCCAACAGTTGATAGGCTGAAATAGGATGAGTAAAAGTGTCAGCATCCAAGGAAATGTTATCAATTACAGCTTTGTAATGTTGCTGAAATTGTCTTCTCTTTTCAGCATCATCCACAATCATTGACTCACTAGCAATGGCTGGATCCACCCTTATAGCTTCTGTACCTGCTTTTCTCCCCTAGCTCACACAAACCCTCACACCCTCACCCTCACCTACTAAGGTGGCACTCCTCTCACTCACTTTTGCCATGCTGGAAGAAATACCATGCATATTTTGACTCTCAACCTCTCTTTTTGCCTGGGAGCAACCCAGCCTCTCACTCAAATTATCACTCCCTTCCCTCAATCCTTGAAGTGATTGTACAGTAACCATGTCTTCTACACTTGGAATTGATTCAGATATATGTGTAGAGACTATCAACGGATAGGGAGTATCCGTTGAAGTAGGAACTGATAGTATCAACGGATAACTGCTGTTAAGCTTATCCGTCGAAGAACAACCACTTGTCAACGGATGAGAAATATCCGTTGAAGAAGGAAAAGAAATAGATATTGAAAGTGACATAATTATTGAATCTGTGTGGATTTATTTTAAGTGAGGTGACACAGATTCTTCAACTAAGTCTGAAAGAATTGGCTGATGATCCAACAAATCATCTAAAAGATGATGATCACCAGGATTTGAGTGGGGCTCCTCCCTCTTTTGTTCTGTGTCCCTGGTTGGGGACTATTTTCAATAGCTGCATCCTTTTGGGAGGATGCAACTAGGGATGTGTTTAAATTCTTTTGAACCACCATAGTCTTTTGAGAAACTGTGGCTTGGCTGGCTAGGGTACCACTCACCTCTCCCACCTTATCCTGGGGGGTTTCTTGATGTTCACCCCTCCCCTCACCACTCACACCCTGTTCACTCCCTTCAGGGTTTATGGTAGTTGTTACAACTGTTGTCTTTTGAGAAACAACAGAGATGGTTTTCTTTGACTTGTGTTTTAGAATTTTAGTTTTGATGGCTTTGGTAGGAATCTGTTGGGACAAAGACACGGATTCCATTGCCACACTAGAAGGCAAAGAAATAATGGGGTTGGAAGAAGTAGGAGTTACAGAAATATTTACCTCACTTACCTGAGGTGCATTCATTATTGGTAAATATACCAATGGCACCTGGCTGTTGAGGTTAATTCTCAAAAGGTCTGCAAGGACCCTTTTTTCTTGTGCCCAGCATTTGAGTTTATTGCTCTCATTAGTTATGACCAAACCTTCAGCAACATGGTTAGCCAATAATATAAAGAATCTAGCATAGTAGATGTTATGAGGTCTATTAGCTTTGTTACCTAACCTGGAACCTAATTCTAGCATGACATAGTTGCTAAAATTAAAGTACCTATCAGAAACTAGCATATAGAGCATATTAACAAGAGATGAAGTTATGGCATCAAAATTTCTAATCTTCCCAGAGAAAACCTTGATAAAGGAATCTCCAAGAAAACTCCATTCTTTCCTAAGACCCTTTCTTCTAATGCTCCCTAAGCTAGCACAATCAAAAGAATAGCCTATAGAATCTAACATAGCAGATACATCATTATCAGAGTGTGGTGTCATGGCATTATTCTCAGGTAGCTTAAAGCAAGACTGGATATCATCATAGTTAATACAGTAATCCTTACCTTTGAGAGAGAGAGCAATGGTCATGTATGTGGAGTTGAACTCTGCTGTTGTCCAAATCTCCTCAATTACCTCACAATAGATAGTTGGGGCTTCCAGCATTGCATAGCTTAGTTTGCAGTTTTTGATGAAGTCCATCATCTTGTGATAATCTGAGTGGGCTTCATTCTTTTCCACCAAGGCTACAAAATTTTTCTTTTCATAAACAAATCCAGACTGAGACATAATCTTGACTACTGGTGCCATTGTTGTGAGTAGAGGTTGCAGAGAAAGATTGAGAGTTTTGGGAGAGAAAGAGAATAAAAGCTTTTGAAAAATAGCAAGAAAGCGTAAAGAGAAAATAAGAATTTAAGGGGCTTTTATACTTTCTCGAATTAAAACGTAAATGGAATGATTAAATAATACTTTTAAGTAACTTATAGCCGTTTGAGAATAAAGAAAACTGTAGAGATTCTGAAAACTGCTTTTAATACACATACATACAACTGTGTATATATGTATCAATGGTTAAGTAAAAGAATCAACGGCTATGAATCACTTAAGGCAGCTGATGTGACACTTCAACGAATGAGGTAAATGGTTATCCATTGAAGATTAACACAGTTTTATCCGTTGAAGGATAAAACTACCAGAAATGTATTTGTCTTTCAACGGATAATGAACATCTGTTGATAGAACAATTTTGGCTTTCAACGGATAGGGAATATCCATTGATGAAATAAACTATATGCAAAGCCAACTTTGTTCTTGCAATAAATTCATTTCAGGCTACAAAACAGATTATAGTGAGGACATGAGTTTATGAATAATTAAGCATACCTAGCTCACTTACTAATCTAGTGAATGTTGATTCATCAAGTGGCTTGGTAAATATATCTACAATCTGCTTTTCACTTGGAACAAAATGAAGTTCCACTGTACCATTCATCACATGTTCCCTTATGAAGTGGTACTTGATGTCAATATGCTTGGTTCTTGAGTGCTGCACTGGATTTTTAGTAATGGCAATGGCGCTTGTGTTGTCACAAAATATAGGAATTTTGTCAACAGTTAGCCCATAGTCATATAGTTGATTCCTCATCCACAGTATCTATGCACAGCAACTACCAGCAGCAATGTACTCAGCTTCAGCTGTTGATATAGAAACAGAATTTTGCTTCTTACTGAACCATGACACAAGCTTATTCCCTAGAAATTGACAGGTGCCAGTGGTACTTTTCCTGTCTATTATGCAACCTGCATAATCTGCATCTGAGTAGCCAATTAGATCAAAACCAGACTTTCTAGGGTACCAAATTCCTAGATTTGGAGTCCCTTTGAGATATCTGAAAATTCTTTTAATAGCCACTAAGTGAGATTCTTTAGGGTCAGCTTGAAATCTAGCACAGAGACATGTAGAAAACATTATATTAGGTCTACTAGCAGTTAAATATAAAAGTGAGCCAACCATGCCTCTATAATTTGTAATATCCACAGACTTTTCAGCCTTGTTTAATTCAAGTTTGGTGGCAGTGGTCATGGGAGTTTTTGCAGATGAACAATCCATTAAGTCAAACTTCTTTAAAAGATCATAAATATATTTAGTTTGACTAATGAAAATTCCACCACTAACTTGTTTAACTTGTAAACCAAGAAAATAAGTTAGCTCTCCCATCATGCTCATTTCATATTTACTTTGCATTAACTTAGCAAGCTTTTTACAAAGCTTATCATCTGTAGAACAAATATAATATCATCTACATAAATTTGAACAAGTATTGTAGAGCCATTAACATTTCTAAAGAAAAGAGTTTTGTCAACAGTACCTCTTGTGAAGTAATTATCTAGCAGAAATTTTGACAAAGTCTTATACCAGGCTCTAGGTGCTTGCTTTAGTCCATAGAGTGCTTTCAACAGATAATAAACATGATCTGGAAAATTTGGATCTTCAAATCCAGGAGGTTGGCTTACATAAACTTCTACCTCCAATTCTCCATTCAGAAATGCACTCTTGACATCCATTTGATAGACTTTGAAATTGGCATGGGCTGCATAGGCTAGAAAGATTCTGATGGCTTCAAGTCTGGCAACTGGAGCAAATGTTTCATAAAAATCTATTCCCTCTTGTTGAGAATAGCCTTTAGCAACCAATCTGGCATTATTCCTTATGACAATGCCATTTTCATCCATCTTGTTTCTGAATACCCATTTTGTGTCAATAGAACTCTTGTTCTTTGGCTTGGGTACCAGCTTCCATACTTTGTTCCTCTCAAATTGGTTTAGCTCTTCTTGCATTGCTAAAATCCAATCTGGATCCAATAGGGCTTCTTCCACTCTCTTAGGTTCCTCCTGTGATAGAAAACTACTATATAGACATTCATCTTGAGTAGCCCTTCTAGTTTGTACTTTAGATATAGCATCACCAATGATTAATTCTAAAGGGTGATTCTTGGTCCATTTCCTTTGAGGTGGTAGATTAGCTTTAGATGAGGTTGCCTCGGTATTGTCATGATGTGAGATAGAATGTTGATTGGTTGAAACTCCCCCTGAGTTGTTGATCCTTTGAAAGGAATTGGGAGTTCTATTACTTGATGAAGTGAAATGATTATCCGTTGACAGACTGTGATCAATGGATGCTTCATTATGAACTTCAATGGATGATGCACTTTGTCTTTCAACGGATGCTGCATTGCTTCTTTCAACGGAAGCTGAATTATGACTTTCAACGGATGCAGCATTCTGTGCATTCTCCAAAGGCAGATTTTGAATTCTTTTCGAGGTGCCTTCTCCATCATTCTCATCTTCACTATCATCACAATATATCTCAATGTTGTCAAATTTGAGTCCTTATGATGTCCCTCATCTGTTAGTCCATCAATCTTTTTATCATCAAACACAACATGCACAGATTACATGACAATGTTGGTTCTTAGATTGTAGACCCTATATGATTTTCCAGCAGAATAACCAACAAATATTCCTTCATCAGCTTTTGCATCAAACTTTCCTTTGTGATCTGGTTGATTCCTTAGAATGTAGTATTTGCAACCAAAGACATGAAGAAAGTTTAGGGTTGGTTTTCTTTTCTTGAACAATTGATAGGGAGTCATGCCTTTTGCTTGATTGATTAGAGAAATATTCTAAGTGTAACATGCATAGTTAACAGCCTCAGCCCAAAAGTATGTTGGGAGTTTTGACTCTTCAAGCATTGTTCTTGCAGCTTCAATTAGTGACCTGTTCTTCCTTTCCACCACACCATTCTGTTGTGGAGTCCTTGGAGCTGAGAACTCATGCATGATCCCATTTTCTTCACAGAACAACTTCATGGTTGAATTCTTGAACTCAGTTCCATTGTCACTCCTGATATTCCTTACTTTGAAATCTGGATGATTGTTGACTTGCTTGATATAATTGATAATGATTTCACTAGCTTCATCCTTTGATCTAAGAAAATAAGTCCATGAAAACTTTGAGAAATCATCTACAATCACTAAGCAATGTCTTTTCCTTGAAATTGACAATACATTGACTGGTCCAAAAAGTTCCATGTGTAGCAGTTGTAATGGTTCATCAATTACTGATTCAAGTTTCTTACTGAATGATACTTTCTTTTGCTTTCCTTTCTGACAAGCATCATACAGTCCATCCCTTGTGAATTCCACTAGAGGCATTCCTCTAACTAAGTCCTTTTTTACTAGATCATTAATTGTCTTGAAATTCAAATGGGACAGCTTCTTGTGCCATAGCCAACTTTCAACTGGACTTGCTTTGCTGAAAAGACAAGTAATTGATTCTGCATCTGTAGAGTTGAAGTCAGCCAAGTACACATTCCCTTTTCTAACTCTAGTTAGAACCACTTTGTTGTCCTTCTTATTTGTGACAACACAGGCTTCAGATGAAGGAAACAGTATTCCCTCTGTCACATAGTTGACTGATGCTCAATAGATTGTGTTTGAGACCATCAACTAATGCAACTTCATTAATGATGACATTTTCCTTTGAAATCAAGCCATATCCCATAGTGAACCCTTTGATGTCATCTTCAAAGGTTATGCTAGGGCCAGCTCTCTCCTTGAACTCTGTGAGCAGGGTGAAATCTCCTGTCATGTGCCTTAAACAACCACTGTCCAAGTATCATAGATTCCTTCTTTTTCCCTGCACACAACAAAATCAATCAAGTTGATTTTGGTACCCAAGTTTCCTTGGGTCCAGCCTTGTTAGTCTTTTTCCTAGACTTCATTCCTCCTGCATCTTTTGACTTAGGAAACTTTGGGTTAACCTTGATCTCAGATGCAGTTGGTTGAAGTGTAGGATTAGTTATAGAATCATTTAGCACATTTGGTTGAATTTGATAAGGCATAGATTGTGCAAATATATTATTCCACATAGGCATGTTGTATGGCATTTGAGGCATACTGAATGCAGTAAAATAAGGGTTATTAACATATGGCATGTTTGCAAAATGTGCATGAGGATTCTGATGAGACATAACAGGCATAGCATGCAGAGGTGACATAGACATGTTAGGCATGGAAGGAGTTAAAGGCATGGGAGCATTCTTAACAGATTTGCAGTTATCAGATAGATGATTAACACTTTTACAATGCACACAGCTTTTTCTAGGAGCATACTTATCAGGTGTCTAATTGTTGTATTTGTTAATCCCTACCTTCCCATTTCTATTAGATTTTCTTTTAGTTTCCTTTTTATCCTCAACCAACTTAAGCCTATTTTTCAACTGATCTAAGGTCACGTGTCCTATATTCACCTTACTGGCATCTTTGGATGTGCTAGCTTCTTCCTTGACAAAGTTCTTGGAAGCTGAACCAAACTTCTTATTGAGATTTTTTAAATGGTTCTTTTTAAAATCATTTGCCTGTTTTAATTGATGAGCCTTCAACGGATGCTCTTTTTCTTCCTTCAACGGATAACTTTCATCATCCGTTGATTCCACATCCGCTGACAATCCATCAATTAATTCAACTTCCTTTTTGGTTTTCTTCCAGGCATTCTCACAGAGTGATTCAATTCCCTGAACCTTGAAAATTTGAGCACTAACATCCCTAGATGTTTTCCAGGCCTTGATTACCTCTTGCTCACGTTCTAATTGTTTAGAAAGAATTTCTACTTTCTTAACAGATTCTTCTAGTTCACTCTCAACAGTCAAGCATTTGATTTTAATCTTTTCAAGCTCAATTACCTTACCCTCTAACACAGCATTCCTATCACTTAAAAACACATTATTCTCTTTGATTCTTGTGTTTTCTTTAGCTAGTGATTTAAGGGAAACACGCAAATGATATAATTCATTGGACATATCATTTATGGCTTCATTGCATTCAATATTAGAAAGCTGAGAGAGGTCAGTAGTAATTACCTGGTTGCTTGATGAACTAGTTTCATTTTCATCAGAATTAGCCATCAGGGCTAGGTTGACATATTCCATATCATCATCTTTATTGGCTCCATCTGCTGCCCAATCATCTTGAGTCAGAAAAGCTCTTTCCTTTTGTTTGAGCAAATCGAAATATTTCTTTTTGTAATCAACTTGCTCAAATTTCTTCTTATCAGAGGATGGCTTTCTGCACTCATTTGAAAAGTGTCCACTTATGCCACAGTTATAACATTTGAACTTAGATTTGTCCATCATGTTCTTGTTTGACTTAGTAAATTTTGCATTTTTCTTGAATTTCATCTTTGCAAACCTCCTGGACAGAAAAGCCAGATGCTCATCAACATCATCAGAGTCATCTTGACTGGAATTGTCTTCAACCTCAGCTATTTGCTCCTTTCCCTTGCTTGATTCTAATTTGCTTGTGCCAATTTTAAGACTTGGCATTGTCTTTTCTTCATTCCTGGCTTCAATCTTCTCATTGTCAGCTACAAGTGCAACTGATCCACCTTTTCTTTTTCCCTTTTCCAACAGCTCATCTTGCTCCATCTCAAGTTCATAGGTCTTCAAAATTCCATATAATCTTCTCTTGCTCCATCTTGATTATCCGTTGAGGCTACAAACACCAGATTTCTACTTAGGTGTTTTGTTGAACTTATCATCAAACTAATACATATATTCCTAACAACCCTGTAAGCTTTAGATTCCAGAGAATAGCCAAGAAATATGCCTTCTTCTGCTTTAGCATCAAACTTTCCCAGATGTTCATTACCTTCTTTTAGCACAAAACATTTAGCTCCAAATATATGAAAGTATTTCAGTGTTTGTTTCTTGTCAGCCATAATCTCATAAGGAGTCTTGTCATGATCTTTATTAATAAAGGTACGATTTTGAGTGTAACATGCTGTGTAAGCATCTTCAGCCCAGAAGTAGGTAGGGAGCCTTGATTCACTTAGCATAGTCCTTGCTTCTTAAACCAAGGTTCAATTTTTCCTTTCTACTACTCCATTTTGTTGTGGAGTCCTTGGGGCTGAAACTATCTCGAAATATCTTTCTTTGTACAGAATTCATTTAGAATTACATTTTTGAATTATGTCCCATTATCTGATCTGATCTTCCTAACAGGCAATTTCGCTTCCAACTTAATTTTCTTTATATGATCTACTATCAACATGTGTACTTGGAGTAATCATCGACTATCACTAAAGCATATCGTTTCCTTGATAGTGACAACACATTCACTGGACCAAATAAATCCATATGAATTAATTGAAGAGGTTCAGTTATGCTTGTCATTTCCTTTCTTCTGTGTGATGCTTTCTTTGATTTCCTTTTTTCACATGCTTCACAGAGTCCTTCTTGAAAGAATTCCATCTGTGGTAGTCCTCTCACCAATTCTCTCTTAACCAGAGAGTTCATTGTCTTGAAGTTTAAGTGCGAGAGCTTCTTGTGCCCTAGCCAACTTTGTTCTGATGAAGCTTTGTTGTATAAACATCTCATTACTCCATCACAGGTAGACTTCAAGTCAGCTACGAACAAATTACCTTTCCTTACTCCCTGTAAAGAAAACTTCTCATCTTTCCTGTGAGTGATCAAACATCTTTCTGGCCTGAAATCAACATTGTATCCTTTGTCACAAAACTGACTGATGCTCAGAAGATTATGCTTCAATCCTTCCACAAGAGAGATGTTTTCAATGATGACATTCCCAATCTCCAAATTACCATATCCCTTAGTAAATCATTTATTGTCATCTCCAAAGGTAACCATAGGGCCAGCTTTCTCAACCACGCCTGTGAGCAGGGACTTTTCTCCGGTCATGTGCCTAGAACAACCACTATCCAGAATCCACATGATATTTTCCTTTCTTACCTTACCCTGCAAACACAGATTGATTAAGAAGACTTTGGTACCCAAGCTTTCTTGGGTCCTGAAGGTTTAGGAGTAGAAACAGGATCAACAAATGAAACCTTGACAGGCTTAGCTTTCACTTTGAATGACTCATTCTCAGTGCTAGTCTCAACAGAATTGTTAGACTTAGAGATAGGAGGTATTACAATCTTAGCCTATGTGTGCTCATTACGCATGCTTGTCTTAGTGTTAGTACAAGTGCTAGCAGTTGCATGAAAAGCTTTGAAATATTCTGACATGGTAACAAATGCACATGGCATACATCCAACTACGCCACAGGGCTCATGAAAACTAAGCATGTTAGGCATGGCAGGCATACTAGAAGTTGAAACAAATTCTTCTTTTACTTTTGTGCATGCATGTGTAAGGTGTGTAGCAGAATTACAATTATTACATAAATTTCTAGATGTGGATGAGGAAGATGCAAAATCAGATTTCTTGTTAACACCTACCTTGCCATTCCTGTTTTTCTTAGCCTTAACCTTTGCACTCTCACCAGTCTTAGAATTAACTAATGGGTCTGGTTTCTTAAGTGTGTCAGGTTCTTTCCTATTCACCTTATCACCTAGGTCAGCTATGGATTGAGCTTTACTAGCTGGAGCCTTAGGAGTCTTAGTGGATTCCTCTACCTTCTCCTTCTCATTATCTTCAGCAATTAATTCCTCATTGATTAGCAAACTTACTTCATCCAAAGGTTCTGAAACAGACTCAGTGAATAATGGAGATACAACATCCTTAATAACATATGATACTTTCTCTGATACAAACATGTTTATCTCAGATGCACCACTATGCTTCTTACTATTCAGCTTAGAATAGTCAAGACCTATTGAAGTCTTAGATTTAAATCTTTGACTATCTATTATCTACTTCTGAGTCAAAGTTGCATTCTTAAATGCTTGTAACTTTTTTTATAGGTCAACAATTTGGGTTTTAAGAATGGATTCTATGTATGCGTTGCATTTAACCTTATTCTCTAGATATTCATTTTTTGTTTAAGGTCTTCTATGCCAACTACAAGTAATTCTAGTTCTTCATTCCTAGAGGTTAAACTCTCGGTTTTAAGAACTAACTTATCATTTTCAAGTTTATATGCAAGCATGCTTGTATGAACATTATACAATTCTAAGGTAAGTTCATGCACAATAGATTTATATTCGGACACAGACATATTTATAGTGGTAAGTTTAGGAACCTGAGATGATTGTGGTGATTCCTCTATAGATTCCGCCATAAGAGCTAGGTTCACATATTCTTCCTCTTCATCCGAATTAATATCATCTCAAATTTTTCCTTCAGCAATGTACGCTCTTCCCTTTTTCTTAACTATATAAGCATTCAGCTTCTGTTATAGCTTCTCATTCTTCCTCTTCAGATCTTCATAAGTTTCCTTATTTTCATAGGAATTATTTGCTTTTGATGCCTTGGGCTTTCTGCAATCAGATACAAAGTGCCTAACTCATTGCAGTTGTAACATCTTGTTTTTTTCTTGTCTACCCAACTTGACTTGTAGCCTCCTCTTGAGCTTGACCCTGATGAGTAGCTTCCTTTCTGAAATCTCCCTGATGAACCCCTTGGTTTATAGTTGGGTTTCCTTCTGAATCTAACATGACTGAATTTTGCAACCATGTATGCCATAGATTTGTCCTCCAACTGTTCAAGTTCTTCCTGAGTGTAGAACTCACTTTCATCCTCTGGCTCACCATGAGCAATTTTGGCTACGACAATTTTCTTGATTGTTGAGGAGGGTGCAACCTTTTCATGTGTTCTTAGCTTTCCATAGATTACATCCAGGGACATAGTAATAAAATCTGTTCTTTCCCTGATTGATATGTTCTTTTGTTCCAGGCGAACTGGGAGCGTCAGCATAAACTTTCTGTTAGACTCTCATATAAGGTAAACTTTCCCTTACAGCTTTAATTCACTTAACAGTCTTATATATTTCTCAAAGAGTGAAGACAGTGTTTCTTCGGGTTGAAGTTTGAATGCCTCATAATGAGTCGTCAGAATGTCCATCCTATTTTCTTTGACTTCTTCTATACCTTCTATTAAAAGCTCAATGGTATCCCACATATCATTTGCACTATTACACCCTAGAATTTGATGACTCGTATCATTATCGGTCGATTCCACAATTATGAGTTGAATTCTTGTGTCCAAATTTATCAACTCCTTGTTAGTCTCCGTATATTTAGACGGATCCCTGGGAGTGGATGAGGAAGGAATTCTCACACCAGCTATAGTCGTGGATTCAGCAACTACTTCCATCGGAACATAAGGGCCATTCAGTAATATCCCAATGTAAAGTGGATTCGAAGCTTTCATAAACAACATCATCTTTTTCTTCCATAGGTTGTAATTATCTCTATCGAATAGGGGAACCTTGATACTTCCAGTTCTTTGGTTGTTCATCATCTTGGCGAAATTAAATTATTTAAAGTTTAAAAATTTCAAGAAATGAGAATTTTTAAAAATTAAAAAATTCAAGAAATTTTCAAAAACCTATTTCTTTCTATGGATCTTGAATTGTATGTCAATCAACAGGCTCTGATACCAATTGTTAGTCCAAAGTATCGTAAAAGGAGGGGGTTGAATATGATACCTACAATCTTTTTCAATTCATTTCAAGTTCTTCGTTAAAAGTATGAAATCAAATAGACATAAAACAATTCGAGGAATATATCATTTTATTAATATAAACCTTGAGGTTGCTACAATCTAATCAATGCATTGATTAGCTACAATAAATTCAGCATCATAACACTATGTTTACAAGGATAATAAATGTGAAGCTTTAATGGAGCTCTCGTAAACTAAACTATTTTGCCGAAGAAGATAACCAACTGAATTAAACTTCAATTGCTGCTTTTGTAGACTTCACAAACATTTGGACAGGTGGCATTGTTTACGCCACATATTTTCTTTATTTATGCTGCAAACTAATCCTAAAATTATTCAAAGTGCTAACTGGCGACAAGGAAAACATTAACCTGCGACTAGTAATTCTAAGCTGCGACCAAGAGATTATCCTGCGATATTATCTCAACCTGCGACTTAGAATTCCCAACCTGCGACTTGAATTCCCAACATGCGACTGATGTTAACCTGCGACCAATTGTACCAAGTTACGACTGATCACTCAACCTGCGACTAGTAGTACAACCTGCGACTTATAAATTAACCTGTGACTAGTATTTTCCGTAGAGAAATTTCTTTTTCTCTAATAGTTGTACCAATTCTTTTTTCCTTGTGTTTCCGAATCAAGTCTCTTCTATACTGTTGATATTTAATGCACTAGTCTGGTTCACAAACAACTAACATGAGTTGATATAATTCAGTTCCTTTTGTACTGCAGAGCTGATACATCCTTGAAGATTATTTCCAGCTTCAGTCGTTGAACCCCTGATCTTCAATACTTCAAATCAAACCATGTAACTACTTCTAGAAGTCCTTTAATATCTTATTCTTCATAGAGGATTAAACATGTGAATGAACTTCTTCCCATTACCTGAGTGTGGACTTAGAGGGTCATTTGCATCTTTTGATTCTTTGTATGTATCATGTCTTCATCTTTAAAGTTCATGTGCTTCACAGTTTAATATTGTTTATC
The DNA here is from genome assembly GCF_009905375.1 of Apium graveolens. Taxonomy (NCBI): domain Eukaryota; kingdom Viridiplantae; phylum Streptophyta; class Magnoliopsida; order Apiales; family Apiaceae; genus Apium; species Apium graveolens. The sequence goes on from NC_133648.1 coordinate 252,104,255, forward strand.
TGTTTATGTTTTTATGTTGAATTATAATTCCTCGATTACATGTTACATTACATTATACTTTACAGAGGATGGAACTAGCAATGAGCTTATATCCTTATTAATCACTATAGTTTGTTGGGAAACTACAGTGTGGCTAGGTTTGGTTACACACACCTCTCCATCCTTATTCTTAGGGCTTCTTTTATGTTTACTCTGTCCCTCACCAGACTTACTTCCCTTCACACTCCCCTCTTGATTTTTAGTGGATTTTACAACTAGCTTTTTTTGAGAGAAACTAGAGGGGGCTTTCTTTGACTTGGATTTTGAGATATTTGGTTTTGTGGCTTGGGTAGGCACTTGTCTGGTCACTGTCACAGGTTCCATGGCCACATTTGATTGTAAAGAGATAGGTGGTTGAGAAGTAGTAGGTTCAGAAACATTTACCTCGCCTACCTGAGGTTGTTCCATGATTGGCATGTAAACAAGAGGAACCTCATTGAGGTTGTTTGCCCTGTTCAAGTCAGTAATAACCCTTCTTTCTTGAACCCAACAATCAAGCTTGTTGGTTGGGTTCTCAATGATAAGATCTTCAGAAATAAAATTAGCCAATAACATGAAGAATCTAGCATAATATATGTTTTTACATCTTTTCTTAATATCTCCTAGCTTAAAACCTAATTCAAACAAGACAAAATCACTAAAGTTATGATACTTATCACTAAGCAGCATATATAACATATATACAAGTGAGTAAGTCACAACATCAAAATTACTAACCTTTCCATAAAATACTTTAATAAAAGAGTCACAGAGAAAGCTCCACTCCATTCTGAGGCCTTTTCTTCTAACCTCACATAGCTTAGTGAGGTCAAAAGCATAGCCCATAGAACTGAGTATAGAACTCACATCTGTGTATGTATATGGAGTTAGTGTATTATTCTCAGGAAAATGAAAACATGCACGAATTATATCACTATGTATGCAGTAGTTTGTACCTTTGAGAGTAAAGGTAATGGTTTTGTCACTTGAGTTGTAAACAGCAGTGATCCATATCTCTTCAACCACTTCGCAGTAGATAACAGGAGACTCTAGCATAACATACTTCAGTTCTTCGAATGAAATCCATCACTTTGTAGAGCCAAAGATCATAAATAAATTTGGTTTGACTAATGAATATTCCATCACTAACTTGCTTAACTTGTAAACCAAGAAAGTAAGTTAGTTCTCCCATTATGCTCATTTCATATTTACTCTGCATCAATTTGGCAAATGTTTTGCAAAGTTTTTCATCTGTAGAGCCAAATATAATATCATCTACATAAATTTGAATAAGTATACTAGATCCATTAACATTTCTATAGAATAAAGTTTTATCAACAGTACCTCTGGTGAAATAATTTTCTAAGAGAAACTTTGACAAAGTGTCATACCAGGCTCTAGGTGTTTGATTCAGTCCATAAAGTGCTTTCAAAAGATAGTAGACAAATTCTGGAAATTTTGGATCTTCAAAACCAGGAGGCTGACTGACATAAACTTCCTCCTCCAAATCTCCATTCAGAAAGGTACTTTTGACATCCATTTGATAGACCTTGAAATTTGCATGGGCTGCATAGGCTAAGAAAATTTAGATGGCTTCAAGTCTTGCAACAGGAGCAAAAGTTTCATCAAAATATATTCCATACTTTATTTCTTTCAAATTAGTTTAGCTTCTCCTGCATAGCTAAAACCCAATCAGGATCCAACAGAGCTTCCTCTACCCTTTTAGCTTCTTCTTGAGATAGAAAGTTGTTGTAAAGACATTCTTCTTGAGTCGCTTTTCTTGTTTGCACCCTTGAAGATACATCACCAATGATTACTTCAAATGGGTGATCTCTAGTCCATTTTCTCTATTGAGGTAGATTAGCTCTATATGAAGAGGCCTCATTTTTGTCTTGATGTGTGACAGAGTTTTCAATAGAAGAAACCCCCCTGAGTTTATGGATCTTTAATTAGAAGTTGGGGTTCTTTCTGATTGTGATATAACTTGGCTTTCAACTCCTATTGATGGATCAACGGATGTTGTTCTTTGCCTTTCAACGGATGATGCAGATTATCTTTCAACGGATGATGCACTTGGTATTTCGACGGATGTTGAATTGTGTGCTTTATTAGTTGTAGACTTTTCTACATTGTCCTTAGATATTGGTTTTTGATCACTTTCATCATCACTATCTTCACAAATCATCTCAACATTATCAAATTTGAGACTTTCATGGAAATCTCCATCTTGCAAGTCCTTCAATCTTTTTATCATCAAACACTATATGTACTCATTCCATAACAATGTTGGTTACGAGATTGTAGACTCTATATGTTTTTCCAACTGCATATCCAATAAAGATGCCTTCATCAGCTTTGGCATCAAACTTTCCATTTGGATCAGTTTGATTCCTTAAGATATATCATTTATAGCCAAAAACATGAAGAAAGTTTAATGTTGGCTTTCTATTCTTGAACAATTGGTAGGGTGTCATGCATTTTGCTTGAGTAACCAAAGAAATATTTTGAGTGTAGCATGTAGTATTTACAGCTTCTGCCCAAAAATATGTTGGTAAGTTTGATTCTTCCAGCATTGTTCTTGCAGCTTCAATAAGAGATCTGTTCTTCTTTTCCACCACTCCATTTTGTTGTGGAGTTCTTGCTGCTGAAAACTCATGCATGATCCCATTCTCTTCACAAAATAATCTCATCACAGAATTCTTGAACTCGGTTCCATTGTCATTCCTGATTCTTCTTACTTTAAAATCAGGATGATTGTTGACTTGTCTTATGTTATTGATGATGATTTCACTAGCTTCATCTTTGGATTTGAGAAAATATGTCCAAGGGAACTTTGAGAAATCATCCACAATTACTAGACAGTATCTTTTCCTTGAGATGGACAATACATTGACTGGTCCAAATAAGTCCATGTGTCGTAGTTGTAAAGGTTCTTCAATTGTTGAATCAAGCTTCTTTTTGAATGATACATTGATCTGCTTTCCTTTCTGATAGGCATCATATAGTCTATCCTTTGAGAATTCCACTTGAGGAATACCCCTTACCAAATCTTTCCTGACTAGCTCATTCATAGTCTTGAAGTTAAGGTGGGACAGCTTCTTGTGCCATTACCAACTTTCATCTTGACTTGCCTTGCTAAATAGACAAGTGACAGATTCTGCATTTGATGAGTTGAAGTTAGCTAAATACACATTTCATTTTCTCACTCCGGTGAAAACCACTTTGTTGCTTCTCTTGTTGGTCACAACACAGGCTTCAGAATTGAATGTTACTGAGTTGCCCTTATCACAAAGCTGGCTGATACTCAACAAATTGTGCTTGATTTCATCCACTAGGGCAACTTCCTCAATGATGACATTATCCTTTGAAATCAAGTCATATCCCACAATATAACCCTTGTTGTCATCTCCAAAAGTAATACTTGGGCCAGTTCTCTCCTTAAACTCAGTGAGCAGGGTAGAATCTCCAGTCATGTGCCTTGAGCACCCACTATCCAAATACCAAAGATTCTTTCTGTTTCCCTACACACAACAAAATAAATTAAGTTGATTTTGGTACCCAAGTTTCCTTGGGTCCTGTTTTGTTAGCTTTTTCATAGGTTTCTTGGGCTTGTCCTCATTTAACTTGGGCATTTGAAATTCTTTCTCAGTCAATTGAGTAGAACCCTTAAAACCATTCATCATTACAGAATTATCATGCACAGGCAGGTTAACATGGAAAGACATATTTTGTGCAAACATGTTATTCCAGTATGGCATGCTAAATGGCATTTGTGGCATACTAAATGCAGCATAGTAAGGATTTTGTGCAAATGGCATATTAGAAAATAGTGCATTCAAATTATGTGCAGGCATAACATTCACATGCATTGTAGGCATACTGGGAAATGAAGGAGGTGCAGACATGGGAATAGGCATAGCAAGTTTATAATTAATAGACAAATGATTAACACTACCACACTTAACACATATTTTTCTTGGTGCATATTTATTAGGTGTGTAGTTGTTAAGTTTGTTAATTCCTACTTTCCCTTTCCTATTATTTTTCCTTTTAGACTCTGCTTTCACTTCAATTTTCTCCAATCTGTCATTTAATTGCTTAATAGACAGATGCCCTACATTGACTCTCTTGTTCTGTTTCACTTGACTTGTTTCACCTGAAACAAAGTTCTTAGAAATTGATCCATATTTTTCATTTAGCTTAGCTAGTTTGGCTTTGCTAACTGGATTTCTTCCACTCAATGGATGTGATTCTTTGTCTTTCAATGGATAATCCTTTTGGTCATTCGACGGATAACATTCATCATCCGTCGAATCCACATCCGTTGAAAGTCCTTCTACCAAATTAGAATCTAGTTTCTCCTTCCTCTTTTTCCAGGCTTCATCGCAAAAGGATTCTATACCTTGAACTTTAGTAATTTGAGCATGGACATCTATAGATGATTTCCATGCCTTAATTACTTCTTGTTCTCGTTCAAGCTGCTTTCTTAAAATGTCCTTTTTCTTTAAGGATTCAGTTAGTTCATCTTTAGCAATCTTGCACTCTATCTTCAATTTTTCAAACTCAATAAATTGAGTCTCTAACATATTGTTTCTTTCACTTAAAAACATATTGTTCTCTTTAATTTTAGCATTTTCTTTAGTGAGAGATTTGAGTGTGACACGCAGATGATATAACTCAGAGACATGTCATTTATAGTATCATTACACTCAGCTTTAGATAAATGTGCTAGATTAGTGGTGATTACCTGATTACTTGATGAACTTACTTCTGTTTCATCTGACTTGGCCATAAGTGCTAGATTGACATAGCTTGTATCTTCATCCTCCTCTAATCCATCTGCAGCCCAGTCATTTTCTTGTGTGATGAAAGCCCTTTCCTTTTGTTTGAGCAGCTCAAAATATTTCTGCTTATATTCAACAGGCTCAAACTTCTTTTTACCAGAATCAGACTTGCATTCACTAGAAAAATGACCTGCCAAGCCACACTTGAAATATTTGAATTTAGACTTATCAACCATGTTTCTGTTTGACTTGGTTGCTCCAAAATTCTTCTTGAATTTGAGCTTGGAAAACCTCCTGGATAGAAAAGCAAGATGCTCATCTATGTCATTCATGTCATCTTGACTAAACTGGTCTTCATGTTCAGCTACTAGCCCTTTTCCCTTGCCTTCACAAACTCTGGGATTTGGTGTAGATTTAACAGCTTCAACCTTTATCTCCTTCTCATTTCCTTGCTCAGCAACCAATGCAATGGATCCTCCTTTCTTTCTTCCTTTCTCCATCTTCTCATCTTGCTCTATTTCAAGCTCATAGGTCTTTAGAATTTCATATATTCTATCCAAGGTGAACTTCTTGTAATCTTAAAAATTTCTTAATGAGACTGTCATAAGCTTCCATTCCTTTGGCAGAGATCTAAGGAATTTGAGGTTTGAGTCCTTTGTTTGATACACTCTTCCATACAACTTTAGAGCATTTAGTAGCTTTTGAAGCATACTAAATATGTCAGTGAGTGACTCACTTTCTTCACTATGAAAATACTCATATTGCTGAATCAAGAGTTGCATTTTCTTTTCCCTTACCTGCTCAGTTCCATCACAAATAACTTGAATTGTATCCCATACCTTTTTGGTAGTTTTGCAGTTAATGATGTTATCAAACATGTCACCATCAACACCATTAAACAAAATGTTCATGGCCTTCTTATCCTTAAGAACTTGTTTTGTATCTGGATCAGACCATTCTGCTCTAGGCTTTGGGATGGATGCTTCATTTCCTGTAGAAGCTCTCATAGGGACATGTGGACCTTTCTCAACGCAGTCCACATATGCTTCATCTTGAGATAGGAGATGCAGGTGCATCTTCACCTTCTAATGATGATAGTTGTCTTTGTCCAGAAATGGAATATTTACTCCAAAATCTTTTCTGCTCATCTTGTTAGTTGTGATCTTTAAAATCTTTGTTCTTCAAGAGCTTGCTTTTTATACCAATTGTTATTCCCAAACAATCTAAACAAGAATTACAGAAGGGGTGGTTGAATGTAATTATGGTTTCTTTTTTAATTTTAAGACCAGTTCTACTATAAATATATAACTGTGTTTGATTTAGCAATGGTGCGGAATGAAAGTAGTAAAGAAATCAAATCACAAATTAATCAAATAAAAGTATTTAAAAACTTTCTGGTTGATTGAACTTTTCCACCAGAGATATATATTAAGTAGAGAAATTTGTTTTACAATGTTGTACCCAGCTTCTTACAGGTTGAACTTCAAGAGCAGAGAAATTCTTTACAGATGTAGCCTTATCTATTTCTCTGATTTTTGCATACTTGAATTCTTAATCCTTAAAGTTCTACTTGCTACACTTAGTTTATATATCACCAAGTTACATGATAAAAAGACAAACAAATAAGATAAAAATATTTCTAGTCTAATTTCATGCTTCTTCATTTCTCTATCCAGCATCTTTGAATATCTTCAGTTTAGCATGAAAATGGAAATGCTTCTTTGTTCTCTAAACCCTGCAAATAGGCTGCCACATTCCATTTGCATACAATCAATGCATGTGACTGCCAAGTCACTATCAACTGCTCTTTTGAATTTGAACATCCGTTGAAGCTTCATTTGATCATCCGTTAAAACTGTGGTTGATCATCCGTTGAAATTTTGGCTGATCATCCGTTGAGACTATGTAAATCATCCATTGAAACTTTAGTTGATCATCCGTTGAAGCTTTGTGAATTATCCGTTGAGACTGTTTTCTTGGTAGTTAACTCCATTTCATTTATACAAGATTACAAGGCATTTGATATATACAATTAACCAACCTATCTTACATATCAATCTAATAGTCAACATGACTTAAACATTCTGCAACATCTAGTTCACTAAGGCATTATAATATGCAGGAATGTGCTACTAAACTTATTACTACATAAGCTACTCTTTCAACGAATGTTGAAATGATCATCCGTTGAAAGCTACAAAATCACTTAAATAAAATCTACTAAGTGTTTTGTTTAAGTTATCATCAAGTACACAACATATTCCTAACATTTCGTTAGTTTGATTTTCATTTTCCATATGCCACAAAAATTAAATAGCCACGTTAGAACATAAATAAGTAAAAAATCAAGTGCAAGTGTATAAATACGTTGGAACAAAAGTGTGTACTGTGTGTTTATATAGTTATATATACATGTTTTGAGCTACTCACGTGAGTGTGTGTTACATATTTGTGAGTGTGTCTAAGTGTATATATATATGTGTGTATATATATGTATATATATGTAAGTGTGTGTTTATAACTGTATATATAAAAGTGCGAGAAGAAGAATTAAAAGAGGGAGAAGAAGAATTGAAGATTACCTGGAGTTTGGAGACTTAAAACCGCTACTGGGCACTGTAGAGAGGCTGGATTAGGTGAAAAGCGGGACTAAACTTTTGTTTTTAGGTTATTTTACAACCTTCTTTTATAACTGGGCATGGGCCTTTTCTCAATTTCTGAACCAGTTGGTCGACTAGGTCTTCTAGTCGACTAGACTAGTCGACGCAGTCGACAAGTCGATGACCCGTCACTCGAAACACACACAAAACACAAGTCGGCAGTTCAAGTCGCCCTGCCAAAAACTAAAGATCGACTAGTCCACGACTAGTCGTGACTAGTCGAGCGACTCAACAACAATGGACACATATTCTAATAGAAAATTTAGAGCTAAAAGGATTTTTTTATAAATTATATGGTCAAAAATATTGACATTATTTTTTATTTTTTGATGAAATGATAAATGATACACACACATAGATTTATGAGCATATTCTTCCTTATTTATCATTTATGTGTAATTATATTTCCATTAATTAAAATTATTAGTATTTTATTTTAATAAATGCTAACGATGTTTTTGGTGTTTATCGGATAACATTGGAGGGAAAATAAAGTTACTATGATGAAGACACATGCAGAAACTTGAAAGGCTTTTAAAGTGATGACTTTTAAGGCCTTACCCTTGGAGTGCTTGAAACTAATTTTTAAAATCTCACATCCGTGAATATTTTGATAATTTATCTTTTATATATTTAGATGATATTCTCATTTTAATATAATATGAGATTTCTAAACGCCTATCGATATTTATTAATAAAAGAATTAGTTTTTTATGGATGTAACGAGTCAGAAATCTTGAGAGAAAATTAGGAAATAAGGGTCAGAGTGATACAATTAAACCTTTAAGAGATTCTTTGATTTATACTTTCTTTATTCTAAACTATTATGATCATGACTTTGCCTATATATCTGTTCTGCTTTTTTGGATCCGAGAATTATGTAGTGTTCTTTTATAATATATGTATGTTTGACCGTAACGCAAATTCTCTATTTTTGATAATTTATTACTGAAGACTTAACCCACTTAAGAGAATATCGAATAATAATTGTCTCTATATAATTCATGATCAAAGAAAAGTCATAATTCTTATTGATGATATGATAGACATAGTTCAATCATTTAATTGAAAGATTGATATACAATATATTAAACTTATAACTCTTAAGTCTTAGTGGTTTATATTAAAATTCATTCGATCACGGAGTGATTTTTGTGAAGTGGCTATGAGTGCTATTTCATATTTAGGAAGAAAATAACATAAATTATAGAAGAATTGTTCCAACAAAATACTACAAGTAAATATCCTAATATATTTAACATTCATTGAATCAATTGAAAAATCCCAGTTATTCTTGGGCTGCAAGAAAAATAATATGATATTGTCTGCTTTGGGACAAGTCCGCACGGATCTGTTTTGAATACATCCCAAATGGTCTCATATTGAAAAAGTTATCTGACTACTTTTATATTAGCAATTTGTCCCTCCCACACACGATGCATGACAACTTCTAAAAATCTCTCACCTCACGCATCGGGTGTGACACCAGCCGAATCTGCCACCTGATTCTATGTAATCAAGCTTCATCTTGAGTAATTATGGAAATCCATTTTGCACTTTGCCTTCCATTATAACCTGAAACTTTGATATCACTTGTTGGACTATGAGTGAGCCGTAACTTCACAGCAACATAATATTTTTCATTTTAGGTCGAACCCGCACGAATTTATTTTTTGGGCACATCCCAAGTAACTTCATTCTAATGAAGTTATCTATCTTCTTATATACTAGTATTCGACCCCTCCCACAAATGATGTGGGGCCAACTCCTAATAATCTTACGCTTCACACATCATGCTCGACACCTGCCGACTCTGCGACCTAATTCTATCTCTTTAACATATCTAGCCTGACACATGTCGAATCTGTCACCTAATTCTATATGAACAGGCTCCTCCTTAAGGCTATAATGGGGTATCTCATCTGCCTCTTTCTAGGCCCATTATGGGAGTATATTTAAGATTATAATGGATCGTTATAACATGAAATTTTGATAATACTTGTTGGACTTCGAGTAAGCCGTAACTTCAGAGTTGTATAATATTTTCTGTTCTGGGTCCAGCCTGCGCAATATTTTTTTTGAGAATATCATAAAATACCTTATTCTAATAGATTTGATGCCTGCTTATATAATAGTAACATCCCGCATTGATAAGAATAAGAGTGTTTGGGACATTTATAAATACAAGTCAACAATTAATGTGTACCAAATCGCTAGCATTTTCGGACTGACCTGTGGTGGGTTGTTGGGTCCTGTACACATTCTGTTGTGGGCTTGGATGTTATATATGGTATCAGAGCCGATTCTCGAAAGCTTGATGTGTCAAGTTGCTGGAGGTGGGGACACGAAGGCTGGTGGTATTATCCCACAATGGCAAGAGGTCTGGAGGTGGGGACACGAAGCCAGCCGGTATTATCTTACAATGGCTAAAAAGGTACGATCTTGGTCCTATGGGCTATCTGTTCGGGCCTGAAGAGGATGTCAGGAGTTTAAGTGGGGGAGTTTGTAACACCCCAGTGCCACATAGAGGAGATTTGAAACTTATGTTTAGTTTATAAGGCATAGTACTACTACTTTGTGCACCAACAAATCATGATCTTTTGGGGGCTGTGGTGGGCTTGTCGTAATCCAAGTTGGCTGCACTCGGGACACTATGCTTCGGCTTATTTCAGACTCGTAAATGGGGACTTGACCCAGTTTTTGAAAAAGGCTCGGGATTTGACCTGGGTTGTCACAATTATATATACTAGCAACATATCATTACCACAAATGATTTGTGACAACTTCAAACTGTTAGGTTGCTTTTAACATCAAGAAATCTTAATTTCAATTGATTTTTAGTTTTATTTATGGTATGTTTGATATTGTTGTTGCAGACAACAACAACAACTTTTCGCTAAAAAAAGCTAAAAAGATGTTTGGTAAAGATCAAAATCCTCTATTCTGAAAAGTTCTTTTGTCCTAAAAGTTGTGATTAAAGAAAGCAAATCCCCCCATGCTTTTAAAAAAACTGTCTTCAGCTTTTGTGGGAAGCACATGTTGATTTCATCATCAAACCTCACCAAAAGAATTATTTTTTATTTCAAATTATAGACATATAAAAAATATTACCAAACAGTCATCTAATTTTTATAACAACATTTTTTTCACAAGTACTTTTTCTAACAATATTTCAATTATTAACAGCAATCCCAAATAGAGTCTTAGTTAGCAAACGAAGTATTCACTATTCTTCTACACTCTAGATTATAAAAAATAAAACTTCAATTTGAATTAATATTAATATTTTCCTATAAACATAAATCATAGAACATGCATGTGACGGACCCACACTACTATATTAATAAAGGTACTTGAAAGCATAACTAAATTATATACTAAGCATGGAAAGACAATAACATAAGCTAACAAAAGCTATATAATAAATTTCCATACCAGGAATGCTAAAGTTTCGAGTCTGAGCAATACACCTACTAAGCTATTTTTCAACCAAGTTCAAAACTATTAATAATTCTTACAGACCAAAAGATTCACCCATTCCATTTTTATCCCTAAATCACTAACCGCTCAAACTGCCTCCTATACTCACGTCCTGACCCACCAGTATGCTTACGAGCGGTTTGGATGATTCTCACCATATTCGGACTTCACTAAAAGGTTAAATAAATAAAATTGAGCATAAAGCCCCACAAGTGTATTATTCCAGCAATGAATCAAGTCATGATAGTATAAACTGAACAGGTATCTAGCAACATAATTATCAATGATATCAATAGTATGAAAAGAAATCAAGTAAGAAATTGAAAACTTATCACGGCGCACTACGAGCAAGGCTGGGTGATCAGCCCACAAGAGAGTTTATGATCCACATATCCAATGTAAATTCTCAACTATACGGGATCCCAGGCACTTGTGGTCTATTTAAATAATAAATTAAATGGTTGGCGCATCGGTCAACATAGTTTCCATTTTTGTTTCAAACAGGTGATTTATAACAAACAAATCGATAAAGTTCATTCTTAAGCTTTTGAGGTATGATCAATTCATTGAGTCAAGATTTATCATTCACAAGGAACTAGATTCATCTTTTCAATATTGATAATAAAGAATCAAGTGTTGGGATTCTGTTGAGTAGGGTAGTGTGTTAGGACATCAAGATTAAAGGATAGGGGAATGATCGTTATCTAGAATAAATGAGTAAATCGCAAGTGTATTGATAATCAAGCTATGATTCTCGGAAGAATTGGTTCTACAATGCATTAACAATTGCATGATTCAACGTAAAGGCATAAATAACAAGTGGGTTTATTCACTTGCCTGAATACGGAGACAAAAGCTGCAGGTCTAACTATCTTACTGCTTGAAATCCCGGTTTCCATTTTTCCTATAATCACCTATATACAAAGATACTACTCGTCAAATTCCTTCTAACCGCTACGCTTTCGCGATAAATAAATATATTACATCAAATATATAATCAAATGAGGTATTAATTACATATCCTAATATCATAGTAGTTGGATCATATAAACTTTCGTTGATAAGTTACGCATATCACATAATGTCATTTAACATATAAATTATAATCATAACCTTAGTAGACTCTAATTTTGCACATAACACATGATCTATCATACAATTTCTTTCAGAAATTTGACTTGACCTCTTCGTATAAATCATTTGCCCTTAATTCAATCAACCAATCAATTCATCAATACTCAAAAAAAATTGCATCATATCCAACAATTAATCAATCAAATAATATCATAATTCTAGCATGCATATCATTAACATTTAGGATATCAACAATTAAACATTTAACTCGCTACTCGATACCAAAATCGAATTCATACAACAAGAATATAAATATGAAAATTCTTAAAATGAAACCCAAATATAAAAATCATATTTTTCATACACATAACACATAATTTAATCATGGTGTATCATGTATCACAATTTCGGAACCAAAAACATAAACTAACGAAACTTAAAATCAACAAAACTGGAAACGAAGTTCATGCAAGCATCAAAATAAGTTGTAATGATTTTTAGGGCTCAAATTCATCATTGCCCACCACCGGTTCACCGGAGTTCATCACCGACGGCGGTAAAACTCTGACGGCGCCCGAAAATTGGGTTTCCAACACATATTTCTACCGATTAGAGTTTAATTAACTATGGATAACCAAAAATCATCAAGAAAATCAGATTTTGATCATAAAAAACTCAAAACCCGAAGTGAGGGTTCGAAGAAAACGAAGGGCACACAGCGGTACAGACACATGTACACAATAAGTCGAATGGTACTCGATTTAGGAGTCAAAATCGATGTGATTCTGACCCAAATCAAGCAAAAATGACTTGAATCAGTGATGCGCGAGTAGAGTAAGGGATGAAAGAGAAGAGAGAGTTTTACATGCGAGAGAGTAGAGAAACAGACGAGAGATACACACGCACGACCCAAAGAATGCCCCATGGGGCTTTTATGCCTTGAGGGGTATTTTAGTAATTGCTAAATCCCCCTACTTAAAATAAGATAAATACCCACTTATAAAATAAAAATATGGAAAATTGTAACTAAAATAAATTTAAATTTTAACAATTATGTGAATTCAAATTTTCTCTCCATGCTTGAGAAATATTTTAATACTAACATGTAAATTCTAAAAATTTAAATAAGGTAAATAGATTTTTAAAAAATATATTTAAATTATCTAGGGGAATAAATAGTTGAGGTTTTATTTTTTAAAATTCCTATATTTATCAAAAAAATATGAAACAATTACATTGAGTTTTAAATATCAAAGGAATTTTCTAAGGAATACTTTAGTATCGAGAAATTATTAAAATCAACCTAGAGTCCACTAAAATAATTCATAAAGAAAAATCTAAAATAGATAAGAGTACAATATAGATTTCAAAGAACATCTAATATAAAATTTCTATTCTACATAATTTATAACCAATCATACTCTCTTAAATAAATCCAAAAAAATATTGAAAGCAGAATATAATTAAAATTAAATAGATCAAAATATAAGGTCATTATAGAACATATTTCGATGTGATGGAAAATTTCATATATAAGTTTTATTTATAATTATAAATAATGACAAATCAATATTCATTCTCTAATGCCAGAAAACTGTATTATCGTAAGTTCATTTAGTTATTTAATTTTTTTTAACTTCAAAAAAGAACTTATTAAAAGAATTGGTCATAAGTAATCTAGACAATAGCTTCAATTTTACTCAAAGTGTCAAACTGTCCGTTCAACTTTCTCTAAATTTTTAGTTTCAATCAACTTACGATTAAATATGTAATAAAATGATTTAACCAAAAATATAAAACCCATTCAGATGGACCAAATTCGCATCCTCCAAATCAAGAGATAACGTCGATGCCAGATGCCACTAGAAGTCGATGTTTCATCTATATGGTTAAAAATACTTATTATATTATGGCTAAAAATATGCATTCTAATCATATTTCCATCTTTGTTAATATCTCGATAAATGAAAGATTGGATTTTTATATAAGATGATCTAAATATGAAATACTATTATCTATTTACAAATAAATACATTTCAATATTTTGGTTGATGATTGTATAATAAATGTAACAACCTAATTTTTCGGACTATTATCTCTAAATACAAAATTAAATTAATATATTTTTATTTATTCAATAAATATAACTATTCATTAAAATTAAATAAGCGGTCAAAATTAACAACTCAAAATCAAAAAATCGAAGACGTAATTTCATAAATCAAATAAATAATTATTTAATAGATAATCAAATTTATTCTTATAAGGTGATGACCCCATCTACCTACTTTTAGACTAAAAGTTTCCAAAATACCTCAAGACTCAAATCTGGACCTATTTACCTTTGAAATACGTTATTTCGTGTAAAGTAATATTAGATACGACACATGATTTACCGTGTCTTTTATACATGGCTAGGTTGAAAACGTATCTACCGCATATGTAATACGGAATCTCGTATCTTTTTTTTTGTGTTACTCAAGATCACAAGCATCTAGTTTATACTCACATCTCCTTATTCATCTATCTGGCTATCTTCTCCATAGTAGTATGTAGGTGAGCTCTAATTAATTGGTGAAAAGGTAGAATATTCTTTTTTGTAATTAAGAGAGTTACTCCATGATGTCAGGGAAAATTGTTATACTTAAGATGAGGGTAGATGAGAAGAGTGGAGAAAGTATTGTAAGGGGAGAAAAATTGAAGTTTGTTTGTCCATCCAGCTAACCGTTACGATACACCTCTAATGCATTGCGTAAAATCGTGTACCGTATTAGAAGGGTATATAGGGCCAACTTTCTGAATATTAGTATTTTGAGCCAATTAATGTGATAAAAAGTTATTCATGGCATTTTATCTTCTAATAATATGATAATTATTTATCCAAAATCAAACAACAAAAAAATTCTACAATTTCACATCCGTCATCTCAGCAAGCTTCCCAAACAAATACCTAAAATATATTAAAATAATGAGCTGTAAAAACCACCAAGTAAATATCGTTTAACGGCTTAAGTTTCAAAATACTAAAATTTTAAAACGATAAAATAATCTAGACATAATAAAAATATTATATTCCCACATTTTTAAATTAAGGCCGCACAATCACCACGACACATCTCAATAATTCGATGGGGCTAGTTTACATCACTTGTAAAGAAAAACTAAACAAGGTATATATATATATATATATTTCAGAACATGGGAAAAACTAATTCTATATGACACACTCTCCGGTACCTGATTATATGATTCGATATATATCTAAAACTAGGGGAATTTTATACAAATAACACATGTACGATCGAGTAGGTGGTCAAGATTATTAAGATAATTGCATCAGGTATGGCTGGAACCATGTACATACAAAGTGTCGCTGGAACCAAAATAACTCAATGTCTTAATAATCCACTGTCAAGAAAGGAAGACGATAATAAGACATAAAATGGACGTGTATTTTAGCTCACGCAAAGTCGTTACAACTATCGTAAATAAGGATTTGTTCAAACAAATATTTTGCTATGTAGTTTCGATTTTGAGGTAATTGACTTTTCGTTGCTCACTTGAAATATTAATTTTTTATTTCAGATTGATACCAGAAATTATGATATCGAAAAAGAATTTAGAAAATATTATTTATAATAAAATTCCCCAAGGTTTAGTTGTATATT
Organism: Apium graveolens; assembly: GCF_009905375.1. NCBI lineage: Eukaryota > Viridiplantae > Streptophyta > Magnoliopsida > Apiales > Apiaceae > Apium > Apium graveolens. Next base: position 252,119,939 of record NC_133648.1, read on the forward strand.
AAATCATTAAATCCGGTTACTGGATAGTCTGACATGTAGAACTAGTTTTACGCACGTTCTATAATACATAGCTATATTATTGAGTTTGTCTTAATGAGTGATGTAAACTAGCTCTATCGAATTATAGAGCCGTGTCGCAAGCATAGTGCGACCTAAATTTAGAACCATTGGAATAAAATATTTTTGTTTTATCTAGATTATTTTATCTATATAAAATTTTATAATTTTCGAACTTATTGAAAATAATAGTTTGGAGTCAGTAACAGTGGTTACCTTTTAAGCTTTACATCTCATTGTTTTATTATATTTCATGTTTCGATTTTGGAAGTTTGTTGATGCTAAGGATGTGAGCTTTGTGGAATTTCTAGCTATTTGATTTTGAATAAAGACTTATCGTATTATTAAAATAAATTTGATTATCTGTTGACAACTATTTATTTGATTAATAGGCTACATCTCTAACTTTATTGTCTTGAGTTGTTATGTTTGACCATTTATTTGACTTTAGTGGATATTTATATTTATCGGATAAAGAATCTATTTTATTTAAATTTTATGTTTAGAAATAATAGTCCAAAAATTAGGGATGTTACAGTTGATTTCAGAACCAGGTTTTGATCCTGCACCTGTGAGTTGGTGTTTTTATTTCGAAATGTGTTAAGTAGGGAACTAGTACATTATTTATGGTGCGATCATGTAGACTATCATATAGCTTTGGAAATTTAATTTAGTAAAGTACTATTTTGGATTTAGGGAACTTGTTTATGTTATTATTTGACATGTTTGACTTTTGTGCTTTTTGATCATTGATTATAAATTTAAAAATTTCTTGTTTATATAAAAGATGGATGATGAGATTAATGGCGGTAAGAACAACAATTAGAATTACAATGACAATCAGAACAACAATGACAATCAAGATATTAATGAAGAAGAATGAAACATATTTGACCGGCTACCTGAAACTCTAGTTGTACTTGTGAGTTAACAACCAAAGCTAAATGTTGTCTCTTGGTTCATAAATTTGAACCCGCCAACTTTTAAAGGGGAAACAGACCAGACTATAGTCGAGATGTGGATCCAAGAGATGGCAAAAGCTTTCGTGCTCATATGGAGCAATAAGCAGCAAAAGGTCACCTTTGTTGTGTATCAAATGTTAGGAAGCACTTTTGACTAATGGCTTATGAAAAAGAGATAGAATGAGGTAACAAATCTTATAGAAAATCCTGAATCGTATACATGAGCAAAGATCAAGAAGGTTTTGGAGGCTAAGTACTTTTCAATAGGGTAAAATGGCTATTTAATCACTGTATTCAGTAGTAACTTGTAAGCGAAGCACCAATTTAAAAAATATTTTAGTCAAATCATAAAGTATTTAATATATTACAAATTCGTCATTCCGTTAGTTCGGTTCCCTAACAGAGAAATGATGTGGCATACCCTCAAGTTTATTTCAATTTTCAACTAGATAATTAACTTTACTCAATTTTTAATTAGGTTATCAACTAAATTTAATTTTAAATTTAAAATTGAACATATGAATTTAATTCACATACTTAGAAAATATCACAATTTTCAATTTAATTAATTTTTCTCCGAATAATGATATTAAACTTAAATTAAATTTAAACTTGTTTAACCATTTAATTCATATATTTATTTTTTCCCGAATGTTACACTTTAGTTAAATTTAAAACCGAACATACCATTTAAATCTATATACTTATAATCGATATAAGTGAACGAATATTTAAATATCACGTTTTTTTCAATAATTTTGTTTCGTCCACTAATAGTGTCGATGTTTTCCGGGTGATTATAATATAATTATATTTAGAATTGAAATACCCATTTATGTAATATACTAAAAATAAAAGTGAATAATTATTTTTTTTAAATCATATTTTTGATTCATTTTTTCTTGTAGTAATAATTGATACAATATAATAAAAGGTTGATCGGTAGGTACAATAAAAGAACGTAAGCATAGTATATATATAGATTTTCTTGTAAAAGATTGTATGTTAATAAATCGATAAAATTGAAAAAATATCTTGTTTTTCAATTCAATTTTTCTGATAGTAATAATTGAAACCAACAATTTTGAAAATCATTTTTTTTTGAACGATTACAATTTAAATTAAAAAAATCTTATTAATGTTTTGAAAAAAATTGCCGTTTGCTATTTTTTTGAATGTTCTTTTTTTTCGAGTCAGTGATCTAATCGAAAATTAACACATAATTTAGTGATGAATTCGAAAATTTAAAGCTAGTGTGACATTATTTAATGGTCTATGTTAAATGTCAACACATATTTAACGGTCGGTGCAAATATTTTAAATTTCAGTGTTGTGATTGCAAGCTTATTATAACTTCATGATGCGGTTGTAAATTTTTTTGAACTTGGTGAGTGATCCCTTGCAATTTACTAGTGACTATATCAATGAAATCACCATTTTACTCCTTTCCAATAATAGTTGTGTGCAAACAGAGATGGACTTCATTTGACTTCAAAAAGATGGAAGACCTTTTATTGAATACGAAGTGGAATTTACGAAGCTTGTGATGTGTCGACCTTAGTGGCGGATGAAATCAGTCAAGCACGAAGATTGGAGGCGGGACTTCGAATCGACATAAGGAACTCTACAACGTCTTTTGAACTTGAGATGTACAAGGTTATCCTTAACAAGTCTTTGGTGATCGAAAGAGACGACGTACAATATTAAAAATGCAACAAGCAACTGGAATAAGAAGTGGCTCGCTCCAGTTGAGGGACTATCTTTTCTCAAGAAACAACACGTGTACGATCAAGTAGGTGGTCAATAAAATCGAGATAATTTGCATCAGGTGTAACGGGAACCATATACATACGGGCGTAGTTGAAATAAATGCGCATGTTTTCATTACGAGGAAGTCGGACACAAAATTGCTCAATGTCTTAACAATCCACCATCAAGGAACGAATAAGATAACTAGACGACAATGGACGTGTATCTCATCTTCGCAGGAAGTCGTGACAACGATCTTAACTAAGGATTTGTTCGTGCAAATATTTTTGGTATTTAGTTTCGACTTTAAGTTAGGTGAATTTTTGTTACTTACTAAACATATTTAATCTGTTTTTTGAAATTTGATTGAATTGATTCCATAAAAATTGTGATATCGAAAAGTGAATTCAAAGAAGATTATTTTTATACCGTTTTAATTGTATATCGGATATAAAATTAGGTCACCGAACAATGTAACATATATGTCAAATTATTAGTTTTTTCAAACCGATCTGTCGGTGGGTTGTTGAGTCGATGTATGCTTGAATATTAGAATAAATTATTAGCCGAATAATTTGATGTTTAGACTAAAATCTGTCACAAATTCAACCTTTTTTTTTCTTTGTAGTCAAGTTTCTTGAGGGAATTGTTGACCAAATCATCATCTAATAGCTTAGACACAGACAAAGGAAAAGTTTTGCAATTAGAGTCTCCTGCCATTGCCAATAAGCTCGTCCATGCAAGGTGGAAGTTGATGGGCAACCTCATTACAACTGCGATTACATGACGAAATGAAATAGAGTCAAAAGAAGCTTTTGGACAATATAACATCCTTATTAGTATTGTTTACATATTATTGTCATGTTGACATGATGATTACAGAAGATCTATTTCTTTATCTTTGTTCATATCACCATAACTACAACGACATCCATGACGCCGAGGCTTTTCTGAATTATCCGGATCAGAATCACTTGACTCCATTAAGAGACCCCTTAGGCACCTCCTTCGGATTGTAGTCTCGTAAGTGAGCTTCTGTGAAGGCGTAACACTGGCTTCTGCCTTATGTGCCACGAGTTGGTCTGCTTTAGCGGTTGTCTTGATGGGCTCTGTTGGAGTTTGAGTGAGATTGAGGTGAACGCCAGGGTTCCTTTCTGTAATGGAACTTTTGAACACAATTGAGTTATTGATACCTTGGCTATTACTATTCATATATGCTTTTGTCATCTGTTCTTTCGTGTTTGCTTCTTTTGGCCTTTTTTCTTTCGCGCTTTCTTCTCCATTAGTGATGGCTTCTGTGCTTTCATTAGGGTTAAGTTTATAGCCTCTATGAATGTGGACTGCTCCTTCTTTTGGGGAGCCTAGTTGCATGGTTGCTCCTTTGTTTTCACCGACTAGGGTTATTATACTCACTGCTTTCCCCTGCTCAGTAGCCATCTTTTGAGTCAGTTTGGAGATGTCATTCTTGATCTCCTTCTGCATGGAGATACCTTCTCCATTTGATGCCATAGGTTTTTGGCGAGACGCGCCTTCCTTGTTTTTGTTTGATTGATGTGATGCTGTGCCTTTAGATTGCTTACCATACAACATGAGGGGATTTGAATGCATTACCTCTTTGTATTTTTCAGTCATTTCTTCAGCAGCAATTGGATTCGGTATGCTTGACAGAGGATCTGATTGTTGTGAAGATGCAACTGCATTGGGCTTAATTGTTGCTTCTATTGGGGCCTTGGAGACCATCTCATCTGTAATATCTTTCTCTGGATGAGCTTGTGGTTGTGACTGAGGCATAGCATGGTTTACATTATTAGACATTAGAGACGGCGGAATGCTGTCTGTGGGATTCGATATTTTTGATGGAGAACCTGTTGGAGTAGGTATTCCTGCTATTGGTTGCATATTTTTGCTTACTTTTTCGGAAAGATTATTTTCAGGACTAGGTGGAGATCGAGGTTGATACACTGCTGAAGATGAGTTTTTTTGTTGAGAACGAGCTGGTGATAAAGGTTGAGAGTCAGTTTCTGATACAGAAGATTTTGAATGGGACGTTAATGGGGATTGAGAGGTGTTTGGGGACTTAATGGATTTGCGAGAAGGTGGTCTAGATTGAGGAGAGACATTAGAAGGTGGTGGGGATTCTGAAGTAGCTCGGCGTTGTGTGCCTGCACGTGACAGTAATGAAGTTCGTGACTGGAAGTTCGCAGGGGAAGTTGAAGAAGGTTGTTGTTTTGTTGGGGCTTGATCTCGTAAAGGAGAGTTCCGTTCTACAAGTTGTTCTGGAGACCTCAATGGTGACGTTTGAGTGGCTGGTCTTATAGGCTGTGTAGTGGTTACGGAAGGCCTTTGGCTTTCAGCTATAGGTTGCCTTGGTGAAGTAGATGGAGAAGCAGGGTTTTTGGTTTTAATTGCACTTTGCGGTGTCACAGTAGGACTTCCGGTGGGAGTGGATTTGGGACTTGTTTTTGTTGATGTTGAAGCCCGGGGAAGAGCTTTCGGTGTTTGTGATGAACCTGAAGATTGTGATGGTGATTTTTGTGAAGTAGTAGTGGGGTTGGCATTTGTCTGGTCATTGCTTGAGATGGCACGGGGTGGATTATTAGTTACAGGGGCAGGCCGACGAGTTGGTGCAGGGGGAGCTGACCAGGGTAAGCGAAAGCTAAATCTCTGTCTTTGATCCCCCATTTCCTTTAAGAAAATTCAACAAAGGTGATGTTAATTGAAATATTTTGTGTAAAGAACTGTACTGGATAGGCTCTGAATGTCATTTTAGAAAAATGGAACACAGGCAATAAATATTATGGACTTTGATACCTTGGATTTAATACAAGTCTTTTAGTTGCCTCATTTAAAGGCTACTTTTTGTTTAAAATTATATAATACATTGCTTCTCATTTCAGTTTCTTCCTTGTTTTTGTCTTCTGAATCATGTCATGAATATAGAATTTACACATTTTGACTTGGATGCATAAGAAATATGTTGCAAGTGACTTCACATTCTGGTATTCTTTATCTCTGTGGTTTCACATCCTTTGCTTCTTCACCTCAAGATTTGGTTTCAGATACGTTAAGTAAACTTGTGGATCAAATCAAGCCTAAGCCCCTCAACACAAATGTTCTTTTCCTTCACCTACTTGTTTAACAAACTCAACAATTTTGAGAAGTAATATCCAGGAAGTCACTTTGTTCTCATATATTCCTAAGGCCTGTCCATCTTAAGCACATCTTCGGGGAAGTCATATTCGTTTCCTGATAAAAAAATGCATGCTCTTACCAATATAATTAGAACTTACCAAGAGACATGCAGGCTTTCCGTTCTACAGCACTGGCATTTGCGAGCATCTGCACCCTGTGGATGTGTCACATCTTCAGTTACGCAAAAGGAGAATACAGAAGACAAATCTCCCATAATGCAAAATAAAGGCCTGGAGAATACAACAGTTGCAGAGGTGTTGATGACAAAAGGTGAAGAACAAGTAGGGTCATGGATCTGGTGCCGCACTGATGACACTGTACATGATGCAGTGAAGCAAGTAGGTTGCACAAATTCTCATAAAAATTACATCCACAGTTGCATAGATTAACTATACCCTATCATATTGTATATTTTTTTTCTTAACTATGTATGAGTAATTTCTAAAGAGTAATACAAAAATGCAGATGGCACAAAATAATATAGGCTCCCTGGTGGTGTTGAAGCCAGGAGATAGCCAGTTAATTGCAGGAATTTTCACAGAAAGAGGTATAAATCATATTCTGTAGCTCTGGAATGTAAAATCTACACAAAGCATATTTTAAGGCCTAGCCACGTAATTAACCTTGTAAACCAATAATTAAATTTATTGATAACTAATTATTCACAACTTGAATCCAAGTTAATTCGCGTTTGTGGTTGACTGGGAAATGGTTTCAAAACAGACTATTTGAGGAAAATGATAGCCCAGGAAAGGTCAGCTAAATACACAAAAGTCATGGAAGTCATGACTGGACAGGTTTATCTTTGTACCCTAATTTTGATCTAACAAGGATATGTAGTTTAAACTATTATAACCTTGACCTTAACACCTATTCGACAGAACAAGCTAGTTGCAGTAACATCTGATACCAACATTCTTCAGGCAATGCAGCTAATGACAGGTTTATATATCAGTAATTTAAAACAAAGTCTGCATTCCTGAGAAAGTCATTGAACTAACTGTGACATTTGTTGATGTTAATAGAAAATCAAATACGCCACATCCCAGTGATAGATGGAAGAATTGTGGGAATGATTTCAATAGTGGATGTTGTAAGAGCAGTGGTAGGGCAGCAAACAGGGGAAGTGAAGCGACTAAATGAGTTTATCAAGGGGGATTACTATTAATATACAATTACTGAGATTGATATTATTCATTACCTGTTATTAAATTACTTCAAGCTGTTGCAAACATTTTAAGATGAGAAGAAAATAAGTATTCCTAAAATTTGATGATTTATGTATTTAGACCTATTGCACCTGTATTTGGAATGCAGATTTATGTCTCTTTGCAAAGCCTGAACAGGATACAAGCAGGAGATGCTTAAAGTTTTTTTTTAAAATAAAGATGATGCAACAATAGAGCATTAAATTAGATATGACAGGAAAAGTTATGCTCAAAGAAGAAATAACACACTTCATAGAAAAAAGGCGCTAAAAAGCTTCTACAAAGATCTTAAACATCGATGACATTAAAAGCTTAATGAGCTTTGGCTGCTTTACTGTATAATCTATCACAGTATCTTGTGCTTATATCTCTAAACTTGTGAGAACAGATGTGAACTGCATTTTAACCGACCTTCGTCCTCTACCTAACAGAAAATCTTCATAGACCTAAGATTCTCAGCAAAAATGAAATGCAAAAGTAAAATGAAAAACCGCGTTTTTAACTATATAAGAAGATGCATTAAACCTATGATTTGCGTTTTCTGCATTTATTAACCACTGGTGTCCAGAAACAAGAACACAAAGTGCGCCAGTTCTTTATTAATATTGTTAAAGAGTATAAGATCATGTTCGGACCTTGCTCTACCATCTTAAGGTTTTAGATGAACTGGTTCCTTAACATGGTATCAGGGGCCTTCCTCTACCACCTCATTGGTTCCTTCACAAATATATGAGGGATCTCCGGATTAATCTCTTCCAGTTATTGGTAGAATCTTTTCAGAACAGATAATGCAGTACCAATTCGTCATTGAAGACGTGAGATTTAACAAAATATTTCCAGAATTGAACTCTTGTCAGTAACTGCATCACATCACAATAAATTGAAATCAAGTCTTACAAGAACAATATATGAAACATATCTAAATTATTGGAATACAACAGAAAATTGGTCAAGAACCAGAAGCTCATATCTCTTGAAATAATGTGTAACTCAGCAAGTATGTGTCCAATCAACTAAAAAAAGCATAGCATTACCATTTGAATTTCTGCAATTCCAATTGGTTGGTTTGTGCTTCAGATGCATCTATCTGATCCTTATCATTTGGGAAATTCCATCACTAAAACTACTTTTTTTGCTTTGCCATGTCTATTCAAAGACTAGAGATCTATCTTTAAACATGACTTTATCAGAGGATTCTATCTTAAGTGGAACGACGCAAGTTGCTAGCAAGTCAAGAATCAATATGTACATTTACCAGCCAAAACATGTTACTTATTTTAACTAAATTTAGTTAAAACAAAGGAATCAACAAAGGCCCAATGACAAAATCCAGTCATCTACCATATAACAAAGCCAGTTAGATAAAAAGATGATTTTAATCATGGGGAAGGACCACACAGGGCAAAGAAATATCATCTTCCAGGGTAAAAGGGAGGAATCCCTGGAAATGCATTTTTTCCGAAATAGACTCCAGGATGATAAGGATTCAAAATATCAATAAAATGAATAGTGTTATAGTGATTCCTAGAGCAATCACCTCACGTACTAGCAGGGTCCTCCACGATCATGTGGATAGTGTCTAAAGGATCCCAGCAAGTTGTGTTGGAAGCGAATCCTCCAAATTTATCATGTATTTTTTTTTTTGATTTTGACCAATAAGACTAAGTACCTATCACAGGGACTCAGCAGTCAACATGTCATCTTTTATTTTCTTTCGGCCAATCAAATTTGTTTGAAACAATCTTAATAAAAATAATCCCCGCATGAACGCAATTAGCAAAGATTATGGTAATGTCAATATTGATAAGTACTGAAAATATCTGAAACAGGAGAAAAGAGGTCTACAAATCTTTGTTTGAAAGGCTGAAAATAGAAAAGGCCATGTGTGAGATAAAGAAGGAACATTTAAATTCTTTACTGTAAAATTAAGTCGAATACTTAGCTTCTGCAGCAAGGCCAGTTGCAACCAAATTTGGGGTTTTCCATTTTATATGGAAAGCAGAATTCAAAAAAAGAAAGAAGAGAAGATCCAACATCATGCCACAGCCTTTAAACTAAATTATTGTGAAGGTCTTAATGATATATTGAAGTGGAGAGTGGAGGATCATATTCATAAACTTTCTAATAAGGATATTTTTAAGTAATTCGAAACAAGTGGAACAGGGTGATAATTCAGGGGGTACTTGCTCTAGCTAATTGGTGCGTATAGATTTTTTTTCAGTTGAGGGAGCAGATTCCAGGTTCAGCATAGTACATGACTAGCATCGGAAAGAGAAAATACACTGTCAAAAATGAAAAAAAACAATAATATGATGAAACTAGGTTTTTATTTTAGCTATAATTATGTGGGAAGAAGATAAGAGCTCATTCTATTCTGTACATCTATTTGATTCTTGATAGGTAGGATGAAAATATCCCCACCAGCTAAGTAAGTACACTAAGAAATCCACTTACTGATGATACAACAAAAGACAAGAAAACTACTTTCTGAGAATTCATAAAAAGCTTGTCACTCGACACTCCTTGCAAATTTTCCTCCACTACATGTGTCCTGAGAATAGCTTCATGTTGTGGCTCTAAAGAAAAGGGATCTCATCTTCTTGTGTATCCCATATAAAATATTTATTCTCCTACTTGCCCCAGTGTACCACTTTCTCTAGTATAAAAGGAGCTACTGGCAACCAGTTTAATGCATACTATCTCCAAGTATTCTCCCTTGACTGAGGAAGCACTTCATCATCATCCACATTGCTATTTACATAAATCAACTCCTCCAAGTTTTAGTATCCTACACCTCGTAACGATGTCAAACTATATCTCATCTTCGGGAAGCTCTGGCTCTTCCTGGACACAGAGGCAAAACAAGCAATTTGAAGAGGCTTTGGCAATATATGATAGGGACACCCCTGACCGCTGGTATAACATATCCAGAGCCGTGGATGGAAAATCTGTGGAAGACGTTAAGAGGCACTTTGACCTCCTTGTGAAGGACATCATGAAAATAGAGTCTGACCAGGTACCAATACCCAATTACAGGACAGCCGGAAGCAATGTAAGAGGATATGGAAATGAGCAGAGGTATCCTATTTTCTTGTATTCCATGCACAACACCTTTTTTATTTGTTTTGCTCACTCTCATGCAGACCACCTTAGATTTCAGATTTAATGTTAATAATGTCCAAGTTAGAGGCTGATAAGTTTGATGGCACCTTAGCTACTGTCATTTGCTTGATTGCTTCATCCAGCTTAGAAGAACATAGATCCTGACATCTATCGTTAAGAGAATTGCACAGTGAGAAAGTAGACATGTTTTTCTATATTTGTCCAGTAAGAGATCCTGTTCCAAGAATAGACTCAAAAGTTTGTTTGTTTTTCCTGTAAAGTGTGCATCCTTTTTGCATTATAATAATGATGTCCATCATACTCCACAAATTTTCCAAAAAAAGGCACATGACATCTAATCTTACAACTTTCAGATAACATGCATATGATCCTATGAATAGATAGAGATCTCCCACTGAATAATCTGGTGCACCTTGTCATGGTAAGATTGATGATACACATGATCTGATAACTTTTTCCATGCTTTTGTATATTTTTACATGTAATCTGAAGCATCTGCCTGTGAGAAAACACCTCTCAGTCCAAAGTAAACTTTTGAACACATACCATCGTCCTATATAATACCTTCTTTGATAGTAATAAAACTTTTCGACAAGTAGGAATCCGCTTCAGTAACAGAATTTTGATAATAAAACTATAAATCAGCATGGCACTCTTGTCACAAACGTCGGTGTAATAAAATTTTAACACAGAGAAGTCAAAACCACATCGTTGATGGTTTGTATTCTGCGCTAATCTCACTTCCTGTACTATATGACAGACTTTTCAAGAACCTGAGGTTACAGTGAAGCAATGTTGACACCACAACCATTAAATAAATCTGTTGAAGGTGTTTCAAAGGAAAGGTAGATAGTGCTCAAGCAGCTAGCTACACTACATATTTTATGTCTTATTTAATTAGAATTATACTTCCTCCATTTGGAAAACAATAAGAGCAAATGTCTTTGTTGTTTGCATAGCAAAGAGATCAGCTTATCTAAATAAACAGAGAAGTATAATCTACTGTATGTAACAAAAACTATACCTGGAAGAACATATGTAAGTATCTTATCTTATCTTAATGTTAATGTAATCCTGCAGCTTTAATATTGTCAGATATGTAATGGTAATGTGCATTATTGTCTACTTCAGCTAAGTCAAGACTGGAAAACTTGGTAATTTGTGTTTTAAGAAGGGACTTGTTCATGTTTTTTTTCACAATCTCAAGTCTCAAACACAATGAAGCTATTATAACACTGAATCATGTTTATATTACAGTTTTTGAGGGAATAAAAACAGTGCAAAAAAAACAGATAGGTCCTGATAAAGTGATAGAGATGGCTTAAAAGGGTGTGACATACCAAGCACATATTCAACAGTATTAAGAACATAAACTAAATAATATAATGGAGATGCGGGGTATCGATCCCCGTACCTCTCGCATGCTAAGCGAGCGCTCTACCATCTGAGCTACATCCCCTTCGGTTTTTGAGTAATGAACAAAAATTTGTATAATTCAGTAATTCTATTAACACCTAGCATTCAGTAATTCTATTACCACCTAGCCGGTGCCCTTACCTATGTTTAACTTAAATAAAAATAGTTATGAATCCACAGGTAAAATAAAATTATGAATATATGTAAAAAGAATTGAGAAGTTAAAATACTAAGGCCCAACTTAATAATTGTCATGAAGCAGCCCAATATATTTACTTTAATTCTTCAATTCTATCCTCAAATAACAAAGTGATTGATGAATTAATAAAATGTTTTTACTTTTAAGATATGTTAGAGTATTTTCAGGCTATTAGCTATATTTATTAGTTAAAATAGTACAAAATATATATTATGTAAAATTTGTTGAACCAATTAGGAAAAAAAAGTTCCGTAAGCAATTGTATCTCACTAGTATTAGCTAAAATAATTAGCTATATATTTTTTATCGTAGGTAACCTGTAACCGCTATCTTTCGGGTGCGCACCGGGTAAGGAGCCATCTTTCAATACAACCTCATACTACTTTATCATATTGCCAAATGTGTTTTTTATCATACACATAATATGTAAGTGTGCTAAATGAATATTTTATTAACTTTAAAGATAATTACTTGAATTCTGGAAAAAAAATAGTTACTTGAATATTTGTACAAGTAATTTTAAAGAATTGAATTTCATATATAAAGTTAGGTTTAATACATAAATGGATTATTATCTTAGTTATTAATCATATTTTAGTTTATAATATATCTCATATATTTTTAACATATTTTTTATTATAAAAAGTAATTAAAATGTACATATATAATTTTTTAAAAAAATATTGAAAATAAGATTCGCTTATATATAAGTAATCTATATTGGTATTACATATTTAGATAAGTTCGAATTATAACAAGGCAATACATTTTAGTTTATTTCGAATTTAAAATCAGAACTTGGCCTATTGTTAAAAAAATACTCGAAATTTGACTACATGACCTGGCCGAAAACATCGTCACATTCTACGTTTAGTAAATTTATATTATAAGCTCGACGAGAATATCTTACCAATAATGAACATTTTTTTAATATCTTATTTAATATAAATTAATTAGTTTGAGATATTTATAGGATCAAGTCAATTGATTATTTGTATTAAAATTACTAACTTCACTGGTAGCACATTATTATTTTTGGGACTTGTCCCAATTTTAAAAATATTTGAAATTTGATATGAGATCTCACGAGATTGTTAAAACTACGATGATATATTATACCGATTTATTTTTTATTTTTTACTTTAAAAAACTAGTTTTTTAAAAAGAATTCTTTTAAATAAGCAATATTTATTGATCAAGATAATATTGTACAAATATTTTGAATTATTTAAATATTTTAAATTATTCAAATAAAAGTTATATCTATACTATATTGTAGCATTTGATTCAATGCATTTTATACTATTTAAAGAAAAAATATATATTGTTCAATGATTTGAACGAATTACCTAGTTCAAGTGACATTTATAAAACTCTATTGAATTGAAAAATATTTAATTTTAGGAGAACAATATACAATGTTATCAAATTATTATATGAAGAAATATTAGACTCGTAATGAAAGAAACTTAAAAACGATTTAAGTAACGATATAATTATAATTTTTTCTTCAAATTCTTGAAAAAAAATCATGAATATCAATAATAAATCTTTATAATATATAATTTATTTTTATGTTGCAACCACGATTGATACTCGGTTGCGTAAAAAAACAGATATGGATTGTTTGTTAGTTATAATGTGAACGTCATATATAAATTATTGCAATTTATTCATTACATAATTTTAATTTTTGAATAATTATAAATGCATGTTATTTAAGTAATCAATTGTCTCACTAGATGTTAATAATGATTATACATGTACATAGATCAGATATTTAGCATATAAATAATTGAAACCATCGTAATTTACTAAGAAATGTAACATACGATAATTTGCATGCTAGCACACACACATATAACTTAATCTTACTTTATTAACAATAGTATAAATAAAAAACTAACATTTTTCCATTAGTACAAACGTTGAATTTCAAAAACTAACATTTTTTATTAAAATCAACTTTTAAATTAATAATAGTGTAAATTTTACATTATTGTATATTATGATTGCAAGTCATTCTCACTTCAGTTATGATTTTTTTTATCTTTTTAAATTGAGTAAATTAATTGTAAGTTAGTAATGAACTCAGTGATAATACAGACTAGTACATATTATTTATTTAAATAAAATTTAAAATTTTAGGTCAACTCTGTATTCAATATATATGTTACTTTTTAGTTTTGTTTGTAAATATAATAACGACATTCTACAGATTAAGTTTAATCGTTTCGTTTTAAACGTACATTGACTACCATGTTTATATTCATCCATTAAATACAAATTATACAACACAAAAATGAATATATATATATATATTTTTTTTACTTAATGAGCTATATTAGAAACGTTGTGTAATTTGGTAATGGTTGTATGAAAATAATACACATTGATAAACAATCAACTTGTATTTGATATACATTAGACATTGTACAACATTTACAAATAAAAAAACAACTAAGAACATTATAATTGCATGATGCATAAAAAAATTCTAGAAAATAATACGTGCCTCGCACGGGTTATTATGCTAGTTACCTAGTAAAGTTAATATCCCGTAATTTTTAGAATTAGATTAATAATAGAATAATAGAATAAAATGAATTAAAATTAGATAATGAGTAGGATTAAAATTGAATTAGACTAATGAACCTAAAATTTGGATCAGATTCTACCATGGATAACTTTTAGGTTAATATATAGGGTTTTGTAGTATTATATATACACCATATTCGTATTCCTTGTTTTATCATTAAAATTCGTAGGACTCTTCTCAGCAAAAATCAATTGTTTTGTAAAATTCATAGAAAATTCATCGAAGGTCAGAATTCAGTGATTCTGGACTTTTCGGAGAGTTCTTTTCATTATATTCAACTTTCGTGTTTCGTGTTTCTCAAGAAAACGTCGTTTAAAAGGTCAAAAAGGACAATTTCAGATCTGTTCAGGTTTTAATGTAAGTTTTCGATCGATCATGCTAGTGTTTTTAAAAATTGTATGTAACGTGTTTATATTTGATTATCAAAATACTGGCTAAGTGATGATATATTTGTAAGTATTATGTGTTAGTGTATAAGTTTATTGTATATGTGTGGGGTCTATACGATAATTTTAGATCTTTGATTTGTGTCATGGTTTGTGAAAATATCGAATACGAACTTAGGACCGCAGTCACCGAATTGTAGTGACAGATTTTTGAAAATTTAGGACCGTTATCACCGGGTTGTAGTGTTCGTGGCATGGATTATTTATTTTGAATTATTGTTGTTTTGTGTTATGTGTATCGTATGTATCGAATAAGAATAAGAATGTGTATTGAAAGTGTTTGTTTTGTGTGTCGTATATCGTATCATATTTTATTATATGTATTCATATTACTTGGTCAACTAGTTGGATCGATTGGTCTCTTGTTGGGCTGTATAGCTCCTTCTTACAATTTTAGGTTTCGCCTAAAAGTTCAAGTTAGATAGCATCGGAGTTCGAGGACTTGGAATTAGGGCATATTAACTGTTGGACTTCCGTTAGCTGCTTTTTGGTAGTAGTAGTCATCTTTGTAATAGAATTTTGGATTAGTAAATTGTATTTTGTATTAGTTTTTGATTTAGAATTAATAGTCCGGAAGTGCGGGCTGTTACAATTGGTATCCAGAGTAGGCTGTCCTTCGGAATGTGTTAGGTATGGGACTAGTACATTCCCTAGGATTCGATCTTGTGGACCATAGTTTGACCTTTGGTAGATCAAGGGGTAGACGTGTCACGAATTTTAGGATTGTTATGAATTTGGGGACCAAATTCTTTTTAAGGAGGGTAGTATGTAATATCCCGTAATTTTTAGAATTAGATTAATAATAGAATAATAGAATTAAAAGAATTAAAATTAGACAATGACTAGGATTTAAAATTGAATTAGACTAATGGGCCTAAAATTTGGATCAAATTCTAATATGGATAACTTGTAGGTTAAGATATAGGGTTTTGTAGCATTATAAATACACCATATTTGTATTCCTTGTTTTTATCATTAAAATTCGTAGGACTCTTCTCAGCAAAAATCAGTTGTTTTGTAAAATTCGTAGAAAATTCATCGTAAGTCAGAATTCAGTGATTCTGAACTTTTTGGAGTGGTCTTTTCGTTATTTTCAACTTTTGTGTTTCGTGTTTCTCAAGAAAACGTCGTTTAGAAGGTCAAAAAGGACAATTTCAGATCTGGTCAGGTTTTGATGTAAGTTTTTGATCGATCGTGCTAGTGTTTTTAAAATTGTATGTCATGTGTTTATATTTAATTATCAAAATATTGACTAAGTGATGATATATTTGAAAGCAGTATGTGTTATTGTATACGTTTATTGTATATATGTGGGGTCTAGACGATAATTTTGAATCTTTGATTTGTGTCATGGTTTGTGAAAATATTGAATAAGAACTTATGACCGCAGTCACCGGATTGTAGTAACAGCTTTTTGAAAATTTAGGACCGTTATCACCGGGTTGTAGTGGTCGTGGCATGGATTATTAATTTTGAATTATTGTTGTTTATGTGTTATTTGTATCGTATGTATCGAATAAGAATAAGAATGTGTATTGAAAGTGTTTGTTTCGTGTGTCGTATATCATATCGTATTTTGTTATATGTGTTCATGTTACTTGGCCAACTAGTTGGATCAATTGGTCTCTTGCTGGGCTGTATAGCTCATTCTTACAATTTCAAGTTTCGCCTAAGAGTTCGAGTTGGATAGCATCGGAGTTCGAGGACTTATAGTTGGAGTAGATTGACTTTTGGACTTCCATTAGCTGCGCTTTTGTAGTAGTCACCATTGTAATAGTGATTTCAATTAGTAAATTGTATTATCTTTTAGTTTGATTTAGAATTAATTTTGCACCTATTACGTTTGTTTGTCCACTAATAAGTTAATTACTTTTTTAAACTCGAACGAGTACTTCTCGAACCTAATTTATAAGTCGAATTTACAATTTATAAGCGGATAAGTTGAATATCGGTAATAACTTACATTTTCTCTACTTATTTTAATATTTCATTTTTTTATTAACTTTAGTTTTAAATTTTATGTTTTTAAATATTAATCCAATCTAAAATTCATGACTTAAGATAATCTAAAAATTATTTATTTTAAATTATTTAAATAGAAAAATTCTGACTTACAAGTAATATTATCCACTTATCATTTACTCATGTTAATTATTTATTACTTTAAAAATAATAGATTTTTATAAGTTCTCATATAACACCCAAATCTCTAGGGCTATCCTTTGTATGGGAAGGCACATAATTATGCTTTAAAAAAGAATACATTTTTGTAAGTTGGCCTGTACACCCAAATCTCTGGGGCCGCAGATATAAGATTATTGATTATATTTATCCTCTGTACTAGAAGTAGAGGTGGCCACACGGGGGGTTCAACCCGCCCGAACTCGCCCCGACTCGCTTGACCAATCGTGTAAACTCAACTCGTAACGGGGCGAGTTTAACTCGACACCGACCGGGTACAGTAATGAAGCGAATACAGTTTCAATTTTTACTAACCGTGGACCGGAACGGCACAGCTCGGGAAAGCGGCATGACACAAGATTGAACCGGTACGTGCGAGCAGCACGGCACGACAACCCGCCTTAACCCGCTAACCCGCCTCAACCCGCTATAACCCGTATGAACCAGAACGACACGTGAATCATCGTGGCGTGGCTTTGTCGTTCTCACATCTCACCTCTGTCACTTCGTGTGTTGTGTGCCTATTCCTGTGTCCCACCTATGTCCTCTCTCTCACGCCTTCCTGCACCATGTCTGCAAATTCAACGTTCACATTCAACGTTCAAATGCAACACTGCCAACTTTATTCATCACTGGCTCTGCAAATCTGCAAAACAAGTCACATGCCTGATACTTTATTCATCAACTCAAGGGCTCCTCTGCAACTTTAAACGGATCTCAAAATCTCAAGTCTCAAATCTCAACTTCCCCTCTCAACTTTTCTAACGTCTATTTTCTTTTCTCTCCCTATAAAACACAGTCGATTTACTCCACTCTTTCCACCATAATCTCTCATCTTTACTCTCGTCTCTATTCTCTACTTTCTCATTCATAACTCACTGTCACTCTTTTATCAAGTCTGTAATTTTTTATTTTACTAACCATTCTGGCAAAAATTAAGTAATTTTCTAGCGAGTTTCAATAAATTTCCGACAAAAATTTTAAAAAATGGAAGAAGAAAGGGGTATAGTTTCATCCTATGGTTCAACACAAGCAACAAGCATGCGATCACCTCAACCCATGAAACCTGGTAAAATTTTGTTGATTTTTTGTATTTTTTATTATGTTTTTTTAATTAATTATTTGTGAATATGCAATGTCATTTTTGTTTTAATTGATATTCGTTAATTGTGTTTGATTATTACATGTTTAAAAAATATTGGTTTGTATTTTCATATAATAATCTTATCGTAACTTTTGTTGATTTTTTTTATTTTTTATTATATTTTTCAAAATTAGTTATGTTTGAATGCAGCAAAAAGTTAAATTCGAATGCAGTAGTAGGTTAAATTTGAATTAATTTCTATATTCGAATTTTGCAGGTAGTGTTTCTAGTGCAAGACATTCATCTCATGTTTGGAATTATTTTTCGAGAGAACCAATGAAGGAAGAACCGAATAAATTTAAATTGTTTTATTTACTTTGTATTCAAAGTGGTCAAAACCCATACCCTTTTACTCACTCTAAGGGGTACGGTACGGGAACACTTGATAGGAATTTACAAAAACATCACGATATTACGAAACAAAGTCATGAAAGTGGAACCACACGTGGACATTCACCACAACAAACACAAATGGGTGATTTTGTGACATTGTCTGTCGACGGAGGTATGCCTTTCATTTAAAATAGAGATAGAATGGCCGAGTCGTTTGCTACTTATCTTACGTTAGACGAGATGCCTTTTTCTTACTCCGAGAGTCCGAATTTAGAACATATGATTAAAGAATCAATTAACCCGACATTTAGAAGAATTCCTAGAAACACAATTAAACGGCACACACAAAAATAATATTATCGTCAACGAGCGCAATTAATTGAATATTTTTGTGATTATGATGGTATGGTTTCTTTAACTAGTGATTGTTGGAGTTCGAGTCAAGGTGAGCCAATTATTTGTGTTACGGTTCATTGGATCGATTCCGACTATTTTTTACAAAAAACGAATAATTGCTTTTGATGTTATGGACGAGTCACACACCGGTTATAACATAAATCAAAGAGTTGTAGAAACTATAACTGAATTTAATTTACTTCACAAGGTGTTTACGATATCTTTGGATAATGCCTTGTCAAATAATAAAGCTATGATTTATATTAAAAACGATATTCCCACGGTTTTAGATGGTGAATTCTTGCATTTTCGATGTTGTGCACATATAATTAACCTATCGGCTCAAAAAGGAATTTCTGAAATAACTCATTTTTTAGAATCATTAGAAAAATCATTAAGTATTTACGTATGGTACACACATTAAGGAGAGAATATATAAAGTTATGCAAAGTAAATGGGTTAAGGCCGAAAAAATGGGGTATTAATTGTCCCACGAGATGGAGTTCTACTTATAACGTACGATGTGAGGCAATTAAATATAAGATAGTTTGTTAGATATATTTGTGATGTCATGTCTAATCTGATTTGTTTAGTTTGGGAACTTACTATCAGAACTTAACTGGAAATCAGAACTTACTGAAGAAAGGAAGTTATCAGAACTTAAGCCATCAGGACTTAGATCAGAACTTAAGTGCGGATACACTTCAGGGATGACAAATGGCTGATTTACGGGAGAGGATCTGGATTACATAAAAGAAGATATGCTTGGAGAGTTGTACAACTAAAGGACTATATTAGATAATTTCTGATTGATGTATTTTAGGAAACAGAACATGTCATATCAATTAGGAGATATCTTGTAACTGTGTAGTATATAAATACAGATTAGGGTTTACACTATAAATGTTATCATTCAGGAGAATATTATTCATTGTAACCCTATCAGCTCTTAATGATATCATACATCACTGAGAGGGTAGATTAAACCTACTGTCACAGAGTTTGATATATTGAATAAACTTGTTTTCTGTTACATACTTGTGTTTATAATCGAATTGATTGTTGATACTATATTCAACCCCCCTTCTATAGTATCATTGAGGCCTAATAAGTGGTATCATAGCCAATCTGTTAAGCTTACAAATAGTTAAGATCCAAACAAACAATCAATCATGTCTGATCAATCAAAAACACAAGACCCTCAAGAACCTGCAAAGGTTCAACCCATTCAAAACACCAGTAGATATGAAACCATCGGGGTTCCAATGCTCAGGGTGTCTGAGTACCTTGTATGGAGTGTGAAGATGGCCATGTTTCTGGAAGCTAAACATCCAGAATATTTAGACAGAATTTATGATGGTCCACACAAGCCCACAAAGCTTTTTGTTGCAGTTGGGAATGAGCCACATAAGATGATTCCCAAAGAAAAGAGAGAACTCACCACTAAAGACATCTCTTCACTAGGCAATGATGCAAAAGTAAGACACTTGCTTCATAGTGCACTTGACAATGTCATGTCAAATAGGGTGATTGGATGCAAGACTGCAAAAGAAATCTAAGATGCATTAGAAGTGAGATGTCAAGGAACCAATGCCATCAAAAAGAACAGGAAGACAATACTCACATAGGAGTATGAGCACTTTGACTCAAAATATGATGACTCACTAACTGATACATATGACAGATTCATAAAGTTGTTGAATGATGTGTCACTAGTGGATAAGGAATATGATCCCGAAGATTCAAATCTGAAATTCCTACTAGCTCTTCCTGAAAAGTGGGATTTGAAAGCTACTACAGTAAGAGACAACTATGAACTTGCTGATATGTCTCTTGATGAAATCTATGGGATGCTCAAGACTCATGAACTTGAGATGGAACAAAGAAAGAAGAGGCATGGAGGGAAGTCTAAGACAGTTTCTTTAAAGACTGAAGAAAAGCCAATTGTCTCTAGGAAGGCAAAAGGAAAGGCTCTCATTGTGACGACTGAGAATTTTGCGACGTAATTAAGTCAATAAAGTATGTGTTATGTGTGTGGTTATAATTATGTGACTAAGTGCTGTTTAATTGTCTTTTCTGTATATTAGAATATAGGAGCGTAGATAAAAACGTTCAATTTAAAGAGTCAGCTTAGGAGTTAAGCTGTGTCATCGGGCCGTCAGGTAGAACGGAACCCGTCCTAATAAGGAGTTAAAGAATATAAAATATGAATTATGTGTGATTGAATGAAATGAATGTGTAAATAAATTATTTCATCCTAAGTGACGTGTTTATTGGTAAAGATAATGAGAAGCGTAATCAAAACGCTAAGCGTCAGGCCGTCAGGCTGAACGTGACCCGGTACGCGTATAAAACGATAAAGATTAAAGAGGGATAAATTCTATGATCAGACCTGAGTCATTATGTGATTATATATGTGAGATTGTTTTCTGTGTGCATGACTATGTGTTCTGTGACGTTTTTATAAATTTAAAAGGGATTATGTGATTTAAATAAAGGTTTAATTAACCTTCGCATATTTTTATAAAATCATCCGAGTAAGATAAAATATGGGATTTGTTTTGATATCTTCTTAGTAGTCCTAGAGACTTTTTAAAAATGATGAGTGGATTTATTTGGCGGTCTTTGCATTTTTAAATTGATTTTATGTGGAAAAATGTTATTATTTAGGCGAGCTTGCGAAATTCATACAAAATCAACCGTCTGCTCAAAAATCTATTATGAGTAATGGTTAAAAAGCTAATTTCGAGATCTACGTGTTAAAATTGTCACTTGCAATAATTTCCGACTTTACGAGAGAGATATATTTTATATCTAATTTTTGTTGCATTTGAGTAAAAAGAAAAGGGGCACATAAGCATAAAAAGAATTAGTAAAGTACAAGTTTGCCCTTCATTTGGTGGTATATAAATCCATTCCCCCCCCTTTTTCTTTTTCCTCCCCGTGCACCCCATTTCCCCCTTCTCTCTTTCTTTTTCTTTCTTTCCTACACTCTCTCTCTCGGCTATACTCTCATTCTCTCTCTCGGCTCTCTCCATCTCTCATCTCTCTCTCTTGCATGCAACACTCAAACCTCACTCAAACTCAAAGATATTGCTTCCTTTAGTCTTTAATTTCGGTATACTCCTCGATTCCCATTTGCATGTAAGTGTTTACACGTATTTTGATGATTAATCACTATGGTGGTGTTCAAGGAAAATGATTTCTTGATACATAACTATAAGAGTAAATTCAAGAGATTTTTGGGGTCATAAACTCGAGAGGAGACCCGTTATGGGCTCTCTCAAGTTCGACCACCACCGGCTATGATCCAAGGAGAGCCGGTGGAGTTTCTATGATATGATAATTTGATTCTAAAACTTTGCATGTTTGGTTTTTGAAAAGATCAAAAGAGTTTTTGATAAATTCTTTTAAAACTTGAATATTTGATTAGAAAATGGATATGTCTTGATTGTTGATGTGTGTATAAGTTGTTTGATGATTAGGAGATTAAAATTTAAGGTTGCATGTTGAGTTTATCATTCGGCTTGGTGCTAATTAAAAAGAGGAATTTGATTTGATGAGTTGATCTTAGTGAACACTAAGCTTATTTAGCATAAAAAGTGATTGCATGTTAGTTTTAGAGAAAATTAAGTAGTGCATGTAATTGTGGGATCCTTGAAGTTATAAATCATATTTTTGCCGAATGGAAAATGGATTTGCTTTTTGATTAAGTGGATGCATGTTGATTGAATGAGTTAATTAAAGTTAGAATCACTAGGTGATGCATGGTTTGGTGTTTAAATGAATGGAATGACATAGTAAATGATTTAAACAAGTGGGAAATGTGATATATAACCTTGCATGTTAAAATTGATTCTTGCATGTTTGATTTATGGAAAAACCCGAATGGGTCTTAGGATTAAAAAGAGGAATTAAGTTGGTTTTTGTCAATTATCTTAATGGCTAGTGAGAACTTGATTGCATGACAAAGATTGGGGTGGTGTTTATGTTCGAATTTTGATGATTAAAAGAAGGTGTTGATTTTGATTCTTAATGTGATTATGATTCGGATTTTTGATTAAAAAGGATGAAGTTTAAGTGCGTAAATGACTCTTGTGATTTGCATTAGTTGTGTTTGATTATATGAGATTGAAATTGAATATACTCGATTGTGTTTTGTATGTATGGTTCGAATTAGGGAATAAAAGAAAAAGGAAATTAAATCGTTTGTTATTAAGAGCTATAAGTGATAGTTATGGTCGTAAAAGAGTTATATTAGTGTGATTTGAGAAATAGCTAAGGTTAAGCAAGTACGCTTTGATTGTTAAGTATATAAGTATATAAAAGTTACGAGAAAGGGATATGCTATGAGCTATGTGCTATGTGCTATGTGCTTATGTGTATAAGATATAATCGTATACTCGAGTCAAGGATATAATCGAGTTATCATATAGAGTGATCGTTCCGGGAACGAGAGTTGAGAAACTGATTAAGGTTTTGGCTTTATTGTAGATTCAGAGCGTGAGGGCATTCAGGCTAGGAAAGGAAAGGATATACTATGTGGCAGTAGTTCAATCTTCAGGAAAGCAAATTCAGGCAAGTAACTCTGATTACTTGTTTAATGGTTACAAAGAGAATGTTGTTCATACCATGTAGAGTATTGAACTATTTAATTATGAAACCCTGATATTGATTTGAGATACCCTGCCTTTGATCTTGATAAACTGTTATTGATAAGCTTAATGATTTAACCCTTTGATAATCTGTTCTTTCTATTCAAGTTATTTATTAAGCCATGAATTGTATTGAACCCTATGATTATCCTTGTTAACCCTGTTTAATGATACCTTATTTCCTGATCACCCTATTGATCCCTAAACAGATGTTGATCCTTCTAACTTAAGTGCTTTGTTATCCCTGATACAGAATCCTTATGAATTGTTCCTTGCTTATCTTTGAATCACTCCCTGAACTTTGTTTCCTTAAAATCTGAATTAAGAATGAGTTTCGACTTGAAAGAGTCCGAATGATTTCAAATTCTTGGTAATGATAAAATGAATTTTAGAAAACCTATTTGTTTTTCCAACTCAAGGTTTTCCAAATGAATTCCTGATGGATTGGATTGAGACGTAAGAGGCTAGTGGGACTAGTCCAGTCATGGTAAGAGGCTAGCGGGGCTAGTCCAACTTAAGGTTGAAATTATGTCGATTGGTACCTTAAAGACCGGAATGGAGGTTGGTACGGGCTGATCACCCATATATAATGAAATAGAAAGATAAAGTGATCCAATCAAGGGTTCTAAATGATTATTTAAAAAGGGAACTGAAACTTTTTGTTCAGTAAATTGATTATTGAAAATGAAAATGGTTTATATTGCTTTGAAAAGAGTTGATTATGTTAATGTGAAGCTTAAAGCTCGAGAACCCTGATTCTTGAATTTGTTGATCATATGATTGATTCCATATATTGAAATACTGTTGCTTTCCTCTTTTGAAAGATCTATTCTGATCCTTTAATGATTTGTGATGAATGTCGGCTTTCGTCCTGCTTTGAGCCTTGTTCCTTGAAAGCCCCACATTATCCTTCAAAAACCTTTCTTTAACCCAAAAGCTGGAAATCTGCCACCTAGATCAAATAAAGTAGAATGTCCTGAGTTTGGTAAAGCATATTGTGAATTGATATTGTAGAACTGTTATATGGTTACTTGCTGAGTTTTATACTCATATGTTTTGTTTTAATCTAACCATGGAAGTTAAGCAAGAAGATGGCCAGGCTTAGGCGCACTGCTCGTAAGAGCGTACCTGGTGGTCCCTACCGTGTTGAGGGCTTCTGGTTGCCAGAGCAGGTAGTGGTATTTATGAGTGAGCTCGCGCCTAGAAGGAAGTGTTTAAAGATTCAATGGGTTATCTGTCGGTTCCCAGCCGGAATCGATATTGTTTATTTAATAATATTTTGGGTTTGTAAGTTATATTTTATGATTGGTAGTTGTAATCTTGTCTCATACTTTATCCTGTTGATCCTTTTAGTAGTTAATCGGGGTTTATGCTTATTTAATTACTAGATTAGAGGTGTGTGAGTCCTCATTTCCTAACCCCGAGATTGAGGGCGTCACAAGTTGGTATCAGAGCTACAGGATCTAGTCCCTGAGACAAGTTAGGATTAAAAAGGGGTATTTTGGGAATATATCTATATCGCGAGAAAGTTCGACTCATATAGAGTTGAGTTAGACTATTAGGTATAGTCTAAGAAAAGTGTTTATTGGTGAAGTGGAAACTAGAGTTAGGGTGTGAGTTAGCTGGAAGCTTTATTTAACCCTAACATTGTTTCTTGGTTGATGTTTTGTGTTTTTTCTCAGGATCCTAGTAGTGGTAGTGACTCAGACTCAGAGATTAGTTTGACTGGTACCCCTATGGACCCCATTCCCCCCTCTCCAGAGGAGCCTGTGTATGTTAGTTCAGACCCAGAGGATGACCCTTCTGAGAGTAGTGAGATCCCTATACAGATTTCACCCTTGAGGCCAGATTCAGAGACTGTAATAACCCCAATTTTTGGAAATTTTTGAAACTCTTATGAATAGTGATTTTGCAGATTATGCTGAATGAGAAAACTTTTCATGCCACACTATGTAGGGTTATTTTATGGATATTCTGAGATTTTATTAGTACTCTATATGGTATATAAGTGTATGTAAAGATCTTCAGAATCCAATTCCGAACACTTTGATTTTTCCCGGAAATCCACTAGATACGGAAAGAATTGAGTATAAGGTAACAGGATAAAAAGGATTTAAATAAAAGGATTATAAGAAAGGATCATAAAAGGATTATAATGTATTCAGAAAGGTTAAGGAAACCCAAGTAATAAGATCCCGGGTATGATCCCTCAAACGATAAACGAAAACGAAAGTTAAGCGAACCGTATAACAGATCAGCGGTCATTAGGCAAACAATTAGGAAGTTAATCAAGGAGGTTAGGGATGATGAGGTCATCCAACCAATAAGAAGAGGGCAAGTAAGAGATGATGACACAATAAGGTGATATAAGCATGACATAGGGAGGGAGGAGATGTGGTTGATTTAAAACCACACAAAGTCAATGTTTAAAAGTAATTACCCAAAAACAAAACAAAAACAACCAAGCTAGCCAAAACAAATCAAAGCAAACACAAAATTATTTCAATCCTTCAACATTGCTCTCGGCTTTTTCTTCTTTTCAAAGGAAGAAAAATCAAAAATCAAGTTCCAAGCATTGTTAAATCACAAGGTAATTATCTAAGGTTCCTTGTACATAGATATGGATATCCTATAAGTGTAAGCTTCTAATTCCTTCACAATCTCTTCCAATAAATCAAGGAAGAAGATGGTGAATAGTAACCTTCAAGAAATAACTTTGGTTTTCTTGATTTTTTTATGAAAGTTCAAGGTAGCTTAAGCATAGATCAAGGCTTCCATGGGCATTCCAAGGATCAAAATGTGAACTTTTTCTAAAACCGGGAGGCGAGGCTCCCGAGTATAATATATATTTATATATATATATATTGATATAGTTTTAAAACTATTAATCGAATAAGGTTTATTCGATAACTATTTTATTTAATGAATATTATTACGAATATTCATTCGAGGGCTTATGACTCCTTTTATTTTATTTAATGAATATTATTTCGAATATTCATTCGAGGGCTTATGACTCAGTTTATATTATTTAATGAATATTATTTGGATATTCATTTGAGGATGTATGACTCTGTTATTTTATTTAATGAATATTATTTATAATATTCATTCAAGGTATTATGACTCCGCTTATTATTTAATAATATTCTTTATTTTATTAAAGAATAATGTTTCGATAATCAAACTTATTTTCGGTTATTCAAATAAAGATAGTACTTTCGTATAAGTATATCTTTGGTTATTTAATACTCATTTCAAGTATAAGTTTTACAACTTCTACTTCATGTTATTTATATAGAGATTATCCTTATGGGAATATTATTTAATAATATTCAGATATTTTCTAATATATCGGGACTGATTTACTTTATTAAATCAGCATTACTCCAAACACTCTTAAAAAATGTTTTCGAGTCTTCAAAATAATTTTAAAAGGTAGAGCGGATCCCAAAACTTGTTTTCAAATTCAAGATCTTCCATTTTAAGGGGACTTGAATACTCGCTCAAAAATCTAAGGGATCCGGCTCTGTGGTGTATTTTATATTCGCAACAAGGTTGCTGTTTTGATGAATGAATTGATTACTTGCCCAATGTTCGGGAAGTAAGCCCATCTAATTGAGTCGGCATAAGCGACAGGCTGGGGTACGGTCTATCAAAGTGTAAGTGGCTGGGTGGCAGTCCATCAACGCGTAAGAGGCCGGGTGGCGGTCCAGCATAAGGTCCTAATACGACCAGGATGATGACCGGTGGGGGATTCATCCATCTACTAGTAGAAAAGGTTACTTATTGGTATCTTTGCCTGATCAGCAAGATATCGGGTTTATGCCAAAATTCTTTCCTTCCAAATTTATTGGATATTGCAACTCTGTTCATACTTTACATGACAGAGGTTTTCAGGAAATGTATGAGAGATATATATAGGTGTATATATATCGGGACTTAATGAAGTATCTCGTAACTTCATTTCATTTAATAATATTTCAAAGATTGAATCTATTCAAGTATTATCTTGTAGTCTCATCTATGTGATGAACTTTTGAAACTAATTATAACTTGAACGGTGGTAGTTCAAGTAGTATTTGGAAAAGATATAAGTATATTGGAGTATCTTGTAACTTCATCTTTTAAACTTATATCTAGTAAATGATTATCTTATGTATGTCAAAGATTTTCAGAAAAACGTTGAGACAAGGTTAGATATATGAGATCACCTTGCAACGATAGTTTTATACAGTTATAAACTGGAACTCTGTGTATATTATGCATGGAAGAGGACTTCCAAGATTTTGAAAAGTATATATGTATATATACTGAATATTTTGCGACTTCATCGCATTAAGATATCAAACTTGGTTCATTTCTTTTGACCAAGACTTTCATGAGTACTATGAGAAGGCTCATATATTGTTAATCATTATACATATTATTTTGGTGGGCTTGCTGCTCACCCTTGCTTTCTTCTTTCATCACACAACAACAGATAGAAAAGATGAACATGACCAAGCTCCCGATTCGCAAGCGATTAGGAAACGTTCCACAGTTTCCTATAGGCGTTGATGTCGCTGTAGCTGAGGTAGGAACTACCAATAGGCTAGGCTTCAACTTTTGATGTACCAGACTTATGTATCTTTATCAATTGTAATAATGGTAAAGAAATGTAAATTTATTCATAAACCCTTTTAAGGTGTATTGGCATATAATTGTGGAATAAAACGACTTGTGATTATTTTGTTGTATATTCATCTCTGAGACTATAACTTGTGGTGTATGTGTTTATTGTGGGGTCATAGTACAGAGTAGTTGATTATTTATTAAGATTGGGTGTTATTAAGGGAAATGGAACTCGTGACAACCCGGATCCCCGACCCCGGATTTGGGGGTGTTACAGAAATGGTATCAGAGCTAAGCGTTATAAACCTCAGAGATGATGTGACGTTAAGATAATAAGTTCATTAAGATAATAAGAACTCTTGCCAAGTTCATAGTTGTTGGATTTTAAACGCAGCGGGGTCATGGTAAAACACTTTTACACATACAAAATCCAAATAAAAGCATATAAATCGTGAATAAAAATTCGAGGGATCGAATCTAACCTTTTAAAATAATTCGGAGACAACGACCAGAGATCCTTAGCAGTTGCTCCTCAAGTGTGAAGCACTCCACCGGTATCCACCAAGAAAACGATGTTAAGGAGGAGGAAGGAGGTGGAGAGAATTGGGTTTTCCAAACTTTTTTGGGTTTTCGGGTTCGATGTGGGTTGGAATAAAATAGGGTCTATAATAGTGTATTTATAGGCAAAATTTGCAGCTGAAATTTTCCCATAAATAATATTATTATTATCCCATTTATTATTCTCATTAATAATTAAAACACCTTTTAATTATTAATCCTTTTTCTAAACACTTTAGAAATAATTCTCTCTCTTGATTTAATTTCCAAAAATTAAATCCTTTAATTAATAATATTAAGAACTTTTCTTAATTAATTTATAATCAATTAAATCTCATTTAATCAATTATTAAATTTGCCAATTAATTATTTATTTCACAAATAAATAATTATTTAGCCATTATTAATTAATTCCTCCACCATTAAATCATTCTCTTTTTATGGTGTGACCCTGTAGGTTCAATATTAAGCCGGTAGTAGAAATAAATAATAATAAAACTATTTTATCATTATTTATATAAATTCTCTAATTTATTAAATATGATTAATTAATTTATCACATTTATTCTACATCGTGAGGGATACTTCTCGGCATATCGCGACTATCCGGATAATATGAATTCACTGCTTAGAATACCAAGAACCTATTCAGTGAATAGTTACCGTACAATAAACTCCTTCTACCCTACAATGTCCCGATTAAATACAAGGCATGGATCTCGTGTCAAGCCTATCTAATTCAATCACTTTGCTTACCATTTACTATGCGTAGTTCTATGCAAATTAGAAACTCCTTTCTAATTTCATTTACTCTGGCCAGAGATTCCTGAACTAGCATAAGTGGATCAGCCTTGAACATTCGCTTCCTTCACTGGAAGGGGTAGATCCTTTATTGATCATACACTATCTTCGTGTACAAATTCCTATACCCAGAAGAGCCCTAATAATTGTCCCTGGAGACTAAGAACTAAACCAAAACATATTTCAGTGTACACAAGATGACTATGATGACCTCAAGTCTAAGGATACTTGTACAACTATCACTATGTGAACAACTGCTGACACGTGAGTGAACTCCATCAGTTGTTCAGCTGTGCGAGTCATGTTCAGTGAACTTATTCCATAATAAGCACCTACATACTAGCTATAGTGTCACCACACAAATGTCTATGAGAACAGACATCCTTCATAATGAAGCAAGCATAGTATGTACCGATCTTTGCGGATTATTAATTACCAGTTAGTAATCCTATGACCAGGAACTATTTAAGTTTAGAGTTATCATCTTTTTAGGTCTCACTATTATGATCTCATCATAATCCATAAAAAGCTTTACTCTAAACTATGGTATATCTTATTTAAACACTTAAATAGATAAAGCCCGTAATAAAAACAAAACAAGTCTTTATTAATATCAATGAAATCAAAACAGATTACTTAAAGGTTATTCCTAAATCCTAATATATGATTGGACTTAGGACATATTCCTTTCAATCTCCCACTTGTACTAAAGCCAATCACTCTGGTATATAATACCCATCTTGTCTTTATGACGATCAAAGTGACTTTCATAAAGTAGCTTTGTGAGTGGGTCTGCTATCTTGTTATGTGTGTCAACTCTATTTCAATACAATACAAGAAATGTTACCGCACTCCCACTAACCCTATTGTAGACGCATGGTTCATCTTCATTTTTGATAAAATCAAACTCTTTGATTGTCTCATCAAAACGAATGTTCCATCTTTCGAGAAGCCTGCTTTAAACCACATATGTTTCGCAGCAGCTTACACACTAGTTTTTCATTTCTCTTGGAAAGAAAACCATCTGTCTAATTGCCAGATCTCATAGTCGTAGTAAGCAGCATTCGCAAGTAAAATCCGAACTAATTTTAACAGGGCTACAGGTAAAAGGTTTCATCAAAGTCAATCCATTGCCTTTGTTTGAATTCTTTTGCCATAAGCCTGGCCTTAAAGGTCTCCACCTGGCCATCTGCTCTAATCATTCTTTTCTATCCCGTATACATAGATTTCTTTCCGGATTTCATGGCACTATGCCATTTCTCTGAGTCAACACTACTCATAGCCTCATTATAGGTCACAGGGTCGTCATCATCAATGATCGACAACTCATTATCATTCTCAATGACAAGGCCATATAACCTCTCAGGTTGGCGAGACACTCTCCCTGATCTATGAATGGGCTGTTCCACAAAAGGTTGTTCAGTCAGAACATGTGTTTCCACTTGATCCGTAGTAGTTTGTGCTTCTTGAACTTCATCAAGTTCAATTTTGCTCCCACTGTTTCCTTCAAGGATAAACTCCTTTTCCAAGAAGGTAGCATGTCTGGAGATAAACACCCGATGATCGGTGTAAAAGTAATACCCTAAAGTCTCTTTAGGATATCCCACAAAACTACATTTTACGGATCGATATTCCAGCTTAACTGGGTCAACTTACTTGACTTAAGCTGGACATCCCCAAATCTTAACGTGTTTAAGACTCGGTTTCCTTTCTTTCCATATCTCATACGGAGTTTCAGGAACAGATTTGGAAAGCACCTTATTCAGTAAATATGCTGAGGTTTCCAATGCATAACCCCATAGGAATACTGGAAGATTTGCATAGCTCATCATGGACCGAACTATGTCTAACAAAGTTCGATTTCTCCTTTCAGATACCAATCTGGAGGAGTCCACTGGGAGACTATACCATTTACTTTGAGATAATCCAGAAACACTCCATTAAAGTATTCACCACCTCGATCTGATCTAAGAATTATAATACCATGTTTGGTTTGTTTCTCCACTTCATACTTATACTCTTTGAACTTTTCAAAGGCTTCAGACTTGTGTTTCATCAAACACATATCCGAATCTAGATCTATCATCTATGAAAGTAATGAAGTATGAAAATCCACCCATGGCTTGCGTAGACATTGGTCCACATACATCTGTGTGTACCATTTCTAGCAAATTTGCAGTCCTCTCTCCATGTCTACTAAATGGAGACTGCAGTGCCACAATGAAGTGAAATTTTCATCATCCCTTTTCTTTTATTAGTTTGTTCAATCTGAAGTAAATTATGTCACATTTATACAGACCATTATTTAAAGTACCACGTCCGTAAAGAATATTATCTCTAAGAATATAACATTCATTATTCTCAATAATAAATGAAAATCCAGCCAAGTCTAACATGGGAATAATATTCCTCACAATCGAGGGAACAAAATAACAATTATTTAAAATAATAGTCTTGCCCGTAGGCATATGTAAATAAAATGATTCTACATCTTCAGCAGCAACTCTTGCTCCATTTCCCATCAGTAGAATCACCTCCTCTTCCTCAAGAGTCCTACTTCTCCTTGGTCCCTGCAACAAATTGCAGATTTGAGAACCACAGGCGGTATCTAATACCCAAGTAGAAATTTGATTTAATGACATATTCACTTCTATCATGAACATACCTGAATCAGAAGCGGTAGTCTCACTACCCTTCTTCTTCAATTCTGCAAGGTAAACCTTGCAGTTCCTCTTCCAGTGCCCCACCTTGTTACAGTGAAAGCAAACAACTTTGCTCTTGGGGTCTTCAGCTTTTGGTGGAATCGGCGTTTTCTCACCTACTTTCTTCTTCTTGGAAGAGTTCCTCTTCCTTTTTTTAGGATTGCAACCTTCACCAATTAGAAGAACAGAACTCTTCTTAGGGGGAAAATTCGATTCCGCAGTCTTCAACATGTTGTGGAGTTCAGGCAGGCTGACATCCAACTTATTCATGTGAAAGTTCAGAACAAACTGCGAGAACGAACTCGAAAGCGATTGCAAGACCAAGTCTTGGCTCAGCTCCCCATCCATGGCAAAACCAAGTTGTCCAAGACGTTCAATCAAATTGATCATCTTAAGTACATGGTCATTCATAGATGATCCCTCAGACATCCTACAACCGAACAGCTCCTTCGATATCTCATATCGAGCTGTCCTCCCTGCCACATCATACAACTCTTGTAGATGCATGAGGATAGTGTGAGCATCCATATGCTCATGTTGCTTCTGTAGCTCAATGTTCATGGAAGATAGCATGATGCATTGAGCAACATTTGTATCATCTATCCACTTACGATACACAACATGTTCATCATTATGTGCATCACTAGCAGGTTCAGCAGGCTTAGGTGAGTCAATCACGTATTCCAGCTTCTCAATCCTGAGAACAATTCTCAAGTTTCGAAGCCAGTCAGCATAATTAGGACCAGTCAATTTGTGAGCATCTAGTATGCTCCTGAGTGATAGTGCAGAAGACATAATGTATATTGTAAATCTGTAAATGATAAACACATAACAACACTTAGCAAATATTCGATTTCATTTTAAAACACTATATGAATCGGGTCTTTATTCATAAGTGGCTCCCACTAGTTTACCTAATTTATTCAACCCCCTACGTGAAAAATTAAGCATTCATAATGCTAGTGGGAAAAGGGATCCTATATTCCATTACACAACCCCGGCTGTGGCACGAAACGCCATGTAATGTTCAATAGGCAGACAACTCTTGTCAATTACATCTAATGTTATTCCCTAATCAAACTTTAGCCTCTTGTAATAGACAAGTATTTCTTATTTCGAAATCAAAGCCCTCGGCTGTGGCACGAAATGACAATGATTCAAAAATAAGAACTACTTTCTACCATGTTGGAAGGCTATGACCGACACAAGCCCGTTGTATCATTGGCCAATTACTACTTGATATTATTTAATTTTAGAGGGATTATATTACGTTACAATCATAATCATATTATAAAGAAATTCTTCCTTTTAAATTAAATATTTCAAATCAATAATCAATAATCAGATGATTCCCAAATCGGGTGGAGCATTGTCAAGAGGCGTCACTTAATAACCCTTTCTTACAGATAGAAATCTGTTGTTGACAGAATTATCCTTTCTCTCATATCGAAAATTCATATTCAATTACGTGTTTCATAAACACAAGAATCTCATGATTGTATTCATAATATTGTTCTTAAGGTTATGAAACAATTTCACTATACTAGGTTGTCTAACAAACGCCTTATATGTTCATTTAAGTTCACCTAAATCTATCATCGCATGATAAACTAAGTATATATCACATATATAAACATGAATAAACATCAAGGTAGGCATGTTACATCATCTAACATATAGGTCTAAGCATTATACATCTCTATGTATCACATGAAGCATTTAAAAGCAATTAAAAACAGTCAAAACAGCTTTAAAACACTTCATGGAAATATAAACAGTTCAAAACTTTTATATAAACTAAAATTGATCACTCCATTAGATCCGTCTCGGAAAAATGAATCCAATGGTATATTGCACGCCCAAAACGGAGTTACGAAACTCCCAGAAAATCAATTTTAAAATCAATAGACGGGCTGTAACGCATTACAGGAACGCGTTACAAGCCCTGTAACGCATTCCGGTGATGCGTTACACCCCTTTTAAGCCATTAAAGGGTGTCACGCATTCCACGAATGCGCAACAGGCCTTCCCGCGCGCGTGCGCCACACGCGCCGTACCTGATCTGTCGTACCTGTTCGCATGACAGCCGCCTGACATGTCTGTATTTGCTTTGCTTTTGTACCTGTCAGTCTTTACTCCCGTGCTCACAGACAGCAAGCAACAGAGAACAACAGATATACATATATATATTCAAACTTACCATTCATATATATATATATATTTATTAATTTAATTAAAAGAACTTCAAAAATTCATAATAAAAAATCTATACATCCTAAAATTATGAAAAAAATACCCAGACGATCTACAACACTTGTAGAACCCAGATCAACATTCAAAATTATTCTGAGAAACGATTTCTCATCAGACAAAATTAATCCATGATATAACTTGTAAAAATCATAATTAATTCATACAAGCACATAAAATTCTGAAATTTTTACCACAGATCTATATGCATACAACCTATGCTCTGATACCAATGTTGAATTTTAAACGCAGCGGGGTCATGGTAAAACACTTTTACACATACAAAATCCAAATAAAAGCATATAAATCGTGAATAAAAATTTGAGTGATCGAATCTAACCTTTTAAAATAATTCGGAGACAACGATCAGAGATCCTTAGCAGTTGCTCCTCAAGTGTGAAGCACTCCACCGGTATCCACCAAGAAAACGATGTTAAGGAGGAGGAAGGAGGTGGAGAGAATTGGGTTTTCCAAACTTTTTTGGGTTTTCGGGTTCGATGTGGGTTGGAATAAAATAGGGTCTATAATAGTGTATTTATAGGCAAAAATTTTAGCTGAAATATTCCCATAAATAATATTATTATTATCCCATTTATTATTCTCATTAATAATTAAAACACCTTTTAATTATTAATCCTTTTTCTAAACACTTTAGAAATAATTCTCTCTCTTGATTTAATTTTCAAAAATTAAATCCTTTAATTAATAATATTAAGAACTTTTCTTAATTAATTTATAATCAATTAAATCTCATTTAATCAATTATTAAATTTGCCAATTAATTATTTATTTCACAAATAAATAATTATTTAGCCATTATTAATTAATTCCTCCACCATTAAATTATTCTCTTTTTATGGTGTGACCCTGTAGGTTCAATATTAAGCCGGTAGTAGAAATAAATAATAATAAAACTATTTTATCATTATTTATATCAATTCTCTAATTTATTAAATATGATTAATTAATTAATCACATTTATTCTACATCGTGAGGGATACTTCTCAGCATATCGCGACTATCCGGATAATATGAATTCACTGCTTAGAATACCAAAAACCTATTCAGTGAATAGTTACCGTACAATAAACTCCTTCTACCCTACAATGTCCCGATTAAATACAAGGCATGGATCTCGTGTCAAGCCTATCTAATTCAATCACTTTGCTTACCATTTACTATGCGTAGTTCTATGCAAATTAGAAACTCCTTTCTAATTTCATTTACTCTTGCCAGAGATTCCTGAACTAGCATAAGTGGATCAGCCTTGAACATTCGCTTCCTTCACTGGAAGGGGTAGATCCTTTATTGATCATACACTATCTTCGTGTACAAATTCCTATACCCAGAAGAGCCCTAATAATTGTCCCTGGAGACTAAGAACTAAACCAAAACATAGTTCAGTGTACACAAGATGACTATGATGACCTCAAGTCTAAGGATACTTGTACAACTATCACTATGTGAACAACTGCTGACACGTGAGTGAACTCCATCAGTTGTTCAGCTGTGCGAGTCATGTTCAGTGAACTTATTCCATAATAAGCACCTACATACTAGCTATAGTGTCACCACACAAATGTCTATGAGAACAGACATCCTTCATAATGAAGCAAGCATAGTATGTACCGATCTTTGCGGATTATTAATTACCAGTTAGTAATCCTATGACCAAGAACTATTTAAGTTTAGAGTTATCATCTTTTTAGGTCTCACTATTATGATCTCATCATAATCCATAAAAAGCTTTACTCTAAACTATGGTATATCTTATTTAAACACTTAAATAGATAAAGCCCGTAATAAAAACAAAACAAGTCTTTATTAATATCAATGAAATCAAAACAGATTACTTAAAGGTTATTCCTAAATCCTAATACATGATTGGACTTAGGACATATTCCTTTCAATAGTCGGGCTACCTAACGTAGTACTGACAGTTAAAACCCTTATGGGAACCCTTATAAATATCATGATAAGAGCGTAGTTCGTTATCGTATATGGTAGCGGGACTCCGAACCCTGAGGTTGAGAAGCAACAACGCGATGATGTTTTATTAGTTATTGGAGATCAGAGTGTGGATCCGATAGAGCGTCCTAACACGGGCCCGGATGATGTTCCTATTGAGGATGTAGCGGTTGAGGATGTTATCCTAGAAGGGATTATCGCTGAGAAGGATCTCGTGGAGGATCCTAACAAGAATAAATAAAGGACCATTGGGGAATTAATGACCATGGTTAGGGAAACTACCAGAGGTAGGATTGGCCGGTCACTACCGGAGGTTCGTTCAAGTTTGTAAAGATAGTAGCCCCTTTAACGCGGCTTACTCGTAAGACTGAGAAGTTTGAATGGATAGAGAAATACGAGAACAACTTTCAAGAACTGAAGCAAAGATTGGTGACGGCCCCTATGATGGCATTGCCGGATGGAAAAGGAGATTTTGTGATGTGTAGTGACGCTTCGCAGAAGGAATTAGGGTGCTTCTTATACAGCACAACAAGGTAATCGCGTACGCGTCAAGACAATTAAGGGAATATAAAATTCGATATCCCCACCCATGAGCTTGGGCTAGTGGCAATAGTTTTGCCCTAAATATTAGAGGCACTACTTGTATGGAGAGAAGTGCGAGATTTACACAAGCCATAAGTGCTCTAGTGCATTTTCACGCAGAAAGAGCTCAACATACGTCAGAGAAGGCGGTTAGAGCTAATCAAGAATTATGATTGGGAGATTCTTTATCATTCGGGGAAAGCCAATGTGGTGGCTGATGCCCTTAGTAAAAAGGAGAGACTCAAGATAATAATGTCTTTGGGAGAGTTTATAAGAGATTTTGAGGAAATGGAAATAGAAGTGAAGGTAACCGGAGCCGGTACCGAAAAGCTGTTTGAGATTGCAATACAGACCGAATTATTGGAAAAGAACATATTGTGCCAGAAAAAGTGATGAATGAAGGCAGAGAGCCAATAAATAGAGAAGAGATTAATACCGAGAAAGATGATAAGGGAATAATGAGGTGTTCCTACAGAAAATGGGTTCTAAAAGTTCAAGAGCTTAAGGAGGAGAACTTAGATGAGAGCCATAGTTTGAGAAATAAGATTTAGGGCAAACCCTGAATGTGATAGTCAGGGAGGTTGCCATCAAGAAAGAAAGAACCCATAACATAATATAGTGGAAAACAAGGTTTTTAATGTATAAGATAACCCCGATTATGGGAGAAGGTTGAAACATTTCATACTAAGGAAACAAAAAGTCGAGTAAGGAAAGGAAACCCGAAACGGTACTCCTATACGGCAATTTATGGACCTGTCTAGACAGAACTTAGACTATTATCCCCAACCACCACCTTGAGGAAACAATGCGGTGAGAAATTCTTTCAGGTTCTTTAAGTCGCTAAGCTCTCAGAGTTCCAAGGAACAAGCTGACCTAGTCGAGGCAATAGACTGGCTAAAGAAAATAGAGGAATCATTTGAAATTCTAAATGATTGACGAATCACAAAAGACTGTTTTTGTCACTTACCCTCCTAAGAGAGAGGCCACCCGCTGATGAAAGGCCAAGGAAGGCACGGAGCAAGAGATTATAATAAACTGATTTAAGTTCAGTCAATTGTTTTCGGGAAAGTAATTCCCAAAGATAAGGAGATAGTGTAAAAGCTTTGGAGCTAGAACAAAAGTGGATGAGTATGATGAATTATGAATCTAAGCTGTAAAAGTTGTCAAGATTCGTTCTGAGGACACGAATCCAGAATGACGGGATGTTTGAAATCAATACTTATGTTGTGTTGGTTCATGAAATAAGGATAAAGGTGATTCACCATGAGTTAAAATTGATGGTTGAAGGAATAAGAGATACATATATTTTATCCCCTGTAAGTTGGAAGGATTCGAGGAAACCTTGAGATAGTTCGAAGGATAAATAATGAGACGCGGATAGACTGAGGAGACAAGGAAGTAAGAAATTAGGAAAATTGGATGAAGGAAGTGACCTTCAAGAATGTGAAGTGTAAGATCGGTGGCTCGATACCCAGAAGGGGAGACGCCAGGTATGAAAAATATCCCAACATTGAGGTGACTGTTGAGATAAACAACAAAAGTAAATAAGGAATTATTAAGAAAAGGTTCACGTTGAACACGACCAATATCTTCCAGAACATCCTTGTTATCGTTACCAAATTAGGCAAGAAAAGCGGATAACCGTTGTTATCTTTTGGAGGCCATATTGATTGACCTCATTTGGAATACAGATGTTATTGTAAAATTAGGCATATACTATCGAGGTGGGAATGATTGAATAAGACACCCTCATCAGGGATATATGACTTGATTGATCCATGGAAGGATGCATGTACTTTTTCTAAAGGTGGAATTAAGGATAGAACATCGGTAACTTAAAATGAATCCTAGGAGAATGCATAAAGGTTGGCATCCACCCTTAATAGGGACAGCATGAGTTTTGACAAGTATGAATTGGAAAGGATCAAGGTAACAACAACCTTTAAAGATCAGTAAAGAAATTTTTCAGAAGTACATAGACAATGGTTATAGTATTAGTAAATGGTATTTTGATATGCCCTGTATCTAGGAAATACATGAGGAACGATTCAAGGATAACCTTAGAGGTTTTACAAGGAGAAAGGTAATATTCAAAATTCTCAAGAATAGAAATGTTGATAAAGGAAATATGACGTAATTATAATGATGCCAAGTGGGGCACGTGTTAAACCACGAGAAAGTATGGATCGAATCAGTAATGGTCGAAATTGTTCAGGGCAATTAGGACTTAAGATAAAAGATGTTCTAAGTATGATTGAGAGTCAGTCGTGACAGTGATTAACCTCTAAAGACTGAGGCAATAACTTATGGAAAAATGGTGATATTTTTTTACTCATCAGATTTTAAGGAAAACATCTTCACATAAGCTGTGATTGAAATGAGGTAGAAAATTTATTTGGAGGTGGTTAAAATGACATTGACTGTAAGGAAATTTTACTATCAGGAAATGCCAAAGAGGTGGCCGACACTTTAAAAGTAAGAGGATAATTATAGGCGCTTGTGCCAAAAGAATACAGTGATGATGGTTAAAGCTGTGAAGGTTGTATTATGGGTTGGAAGATTGACATTCCTTCTGATGACTGTGCAATACCCAACCGTAATAGTAGTTGGTAAAGGTTTAATTCGTTTAATCGCCATGAGCGGGCTATCTATCTTAAAAGGTACTATCTTGAGAATGAGCCTGGACCATGTTTCAGAAAGGACTAAACGAACCTTTGAGTTAAGTCTTCTATCGAAGGCATATGATTAAGAATGGTATTAACCTGCTATCGTTGCTTTGATTTAAACTCTTCTGCAATTTTATCTGCTTCATGTCATGAAAGTACGTCAGAGTTTGGAGTGTTCTTCATAAATTATGATTGGTGATTATGTTAACTCCTTAGAAGGATTTGATACGACATGTATGGACTCCGTATGGTTAGATATTAAGACTTCATGGAAAATGAATGACGACAATAGGTCAGTGGTGGACCATAGTAATGCAGCAATGATTCTGCGAGTAATGAGCTGATTACAACCGTGAGAGTTATATTGGAATGGATGTTGAGGTTGAGTACCACTAATCGGGTCGTGGTAGTGTATAAGTTATCATTGATAGACTAATTAAGTAGAGTATCTACCTATTGAATATTTATTCCCTCTTATCAATAGAGAGTCGTATTACTATACGAGGAAGGTTGCGGTGCAAGCACATAATTCTAGTATCGATGATGTATAAAATGAGATTCCAGATTCGATTTTCGGTGTCGAGGGAGTTTCAAAGGTGATTGAGTATAAGCTCGAGGAAGAGCAAGGGTCCATAGAATGATGGACGAAATAGCAAAATATTTAAGCATGTGAATTGCGATGCGATAATACTTGATGTTGATATATATACACATATGTTTTATTCTCCTATGACAAACCTCTATAGTTCAGAGGTAGGTTCCAAGCCAGATATTTTGTGGCAGTATATTTTTTTATATATATACAATTCTCTTCAGTTCGTTCTTTTCTCTCCTTTTCATTTCATATAAGCTGAGAAGAACAACCCTTCCAGAAGGGGAGGTATTGCCGAATGACTATCTGTCTGTGTGATAGAAGCCTAGTAGGATACCATCTATTGTTTAATTGCTTGTCAAGTACTAAAGGCTGGCCACCTTCTGTACTAACTATGCGATATAACAAGTGTTCATGATCATAGTGATCTCTCAATAAGTTCTTTTACTTCTATATGATTGATCAAACTTTGGAAAATAGAAACAGCTGAAAAAGGAGTGGTAAAGTTATGGTGGTATTCAGAATGGAAACCCATTCGTGAGACTAACGTTGACGTGGTTATTAAAAGGTTATAGAACGCTAACGAGCAAAAGTGTAACCAGTATAGTATTATGTACGGAAGATAGTAATGACTACAAAATGGAAAAGAATGGGTATTGAGAAGCAAAAGCTATAATGCTAGAAGCTATGATGAGAGTCTGTGCAATAGACGTGAAAGAATTTGGAATGATCAATTAACACGGATTGAGTTTTCTTACGACAATAGATCATATGTCAGTATTGAGATATCGCCTTATGAGATCCTTGAGGGAAGACAATGTCGATCTCCCTTATGTTAGGATGAAGTTGTAGAGCGCAAGATGCTCGGATCCGCAGTAGTCCAAAGGACCAAGGATATAATAGATCTAATCAGAGGACGGCTGGTAGTAACCCAAGATGGACATAAGAAGTATGTTGATTTGACACGAAAGGACAAAGAATAGGAAGTAGGGGACCTAGTGTTGTTAAAGGTATCCCCTTGGAAACCCTTGGAAAGGATTGATGAGATTCGGAAAGAAAGGAAAGCTGAGTCCACAATTTGTCGGACCCTTGGATATATTAAGAAGTATTGGGAAGTTAGCATATGAGCTAGCCTTACCCCAGAACATGTAGCAAGTCATAACGTGTTTCACGTATCAATGTTAAGGAAGTGTAATTCGGATGCCAGATAAATAGGGGCATATGAGCGCATAGACATGCAACCAGACGTAACCTATATGGAGCGACCAGGAAGGGTTATAGATTGAAAAAGGAACAAGTGCTTAGGAGAAGGGTTATCAAACTATTCAGAGTTTGATGGAAGAACTACAATGTGGGAAAATTTACTTGAGAGTTAGAAAGTGTAATGCTAAGAGAGTATCCCTATTCATTTTCTATCTGATTCCGGGACGGAATCCTTTTAAGGAGGGGAGACTGTAATAACCCCAATTTTTGGAAATTTTTGAAACCCTTATGAATAGTGATTTTGCAGATTATGCTGAATGAGAAAACTTTTCATGCCATACTATGTAGGGGTTTTTTATGGATATTCTGAGATTTTATTAGTACTCTATATGGTATATAAGTGTATGTAAAGATCTTCAGAATCCAATTTCGAACACTTTGATTTTTCCCGGAAATCCACTAGATACGGAAAGAATTGAGTATAAGGTAACAGGATAAAAAGGATTTAAATAAAAGGATTATAAGAAAGGATCATAAAAGGATTATAATGTATTGAGAAAGGTTAAGGAAACCCAAGTAATAAGATCCCGGGTATGATCCCTCAAACGATAAACGAAAACGAAAGTTAAGCGAACCGTATAACAGATTAGCGGTCATTAGGTAAACAATTAGGAAGTTAATCAAGGAGGTTAGGGATGATGAGGTCATCCAACCAATAAGAAGAGGGCAAGTAAGAGATGATCACACAATAAGGTGATGTAAGCATGACATAGGGAGGGAGGAGATGTGGTTGATTTAAAACCACACAAAGTCAAGGTTAGAAAGGTAATTACCCAAAAAAAACAAAAACAACCAAGCTAGCCAAAACAAATCAAAGCAAACACAAAATTATTTCATTCCTTCAACATTGCTCTCAGCTTTTTCTTCTTTTCAAAGGAAGAAAAATCAAAAATCAAGTTCCAAGCATTGTTAAATCACAAGGTAATTATCTAAGGTTCCTTGTACATAGATATGGATATCCTATAAGTTTAAGCTTCTAATTCCTTCACAATCTCTTCCAATAAATCAAGGAAGAAGATGGTGAATAGTAACCTTCAAGAAATAACTTTGGTTTTCTTGATTTTTTTATGAAAGTTCAAGGTAGCTTAAGCATAGATCAAGGCTTCCATGGGCATTCCAAGGATCTTTCATTGATTAAAAGCTTCAAGGAAGGTATAACATCTCCAAACCCTAGCTTTACTTTGTATATTAGGATGATTTTGATAGTTATGGTAAAGTGTAGCTTGATGCTTGTTGGTTTAGAGTTTGGGTTGGAATGGTAGTGAATTGAAGGTTGAAATCTTATGATTTGGTTACAGGACTTAAGTATAGTTTAAATTCAAGTTTAAGAATAAGTATAAATTGTTAATGTTAAGTTGATTGGGGCTGTTATGATTTAGTATGGATGGAGTTTTGATTGGGTTGTGAATTGGGGTTGATTGGTGGTTGTTTTGAAATGTTTAAATTTGGGAAATTGCGTAAACATAGCCGTCGTAATGTCCGATTTCCTTTAGACTGCTTTTGTTCATAACATTAGGACCCGAGAACTCCCTGCTAGGTTTTGACCATTGCCATTTTTAGATAGTTCATGTTACGAGCTTCGTTTTGATATGTGATTCGTTTGATTCCGATGTACGGTTTAGGAGAAACGGCCGTTTTAAGTAACGACGTTTCGCGAACAAAACATTTCCCCTCGCCTTACTTTGAAACATAGGTTGAAGACCTTAAATGACTAATTGGGGTAAGAAACAATTATGTAAAGTGGATTAGGCAGTTGGTAAGGTACTCGCGAAGAATCGCCTTAAAACCCTTAATGGTTAATTTATTAAAAATGGTGGAGCCGAGGGTACTCGAGCGACTTAAGTAAATCGTTAAGCGCGAAAGCGAACATTAGGACTCTAAATGGTTAAAGTCTAGTTTCTTAAGCGACCGGGGTCTAATTCCGACTTATGTTGTTGTTCATAGGTTATCGGACCCACTCTAAGCTTAAGTCTATCCGGGAGCACTCAGACAAGTTTTCTACCCGTATAACTGTTGTTATGATGTATATGTGTATATGCATGATCTTGCGATAAATGCATATTTGTTATTAGCAAATTCTTTCGATATATTGTAGCATGTGATATGGTATATATGCATGCCTGTTTCATATTCTTGATTTATATATCTGTTGGTTCAAATGCTTATAGTTGCATAATACCTATGCTAGAGATAAGTGGTATTTGAGTATACCCTTAGTATAGGGGATCAAAAGGTGAACTTTTTCTAAAACCAGGAGGCGAGGCTCCCGAGTATAATATATATTTATATATATATATATATTGATATAGTTTTTAAAACTATTAATCGAATAAGGTTTATTCGATAACTTTATTTTATTTAATGAAT
Organism: Apium graveolens; assembly: GCF_009905375.1. NCBI lineage: Eukaryota > Viridiplantae > Streptophyta > Magnoliopsida > Apiales > Apiaceae > Apium > Apium graveolens. The sequence goes on from NC_133648.1 coordinate 252,163,962, forward strand.
ATTATTACGAATATTCATTCGAGGGCTTATGACTCCTTTTATTTTATTTAATGAATATTATTTTGAATATTCATTCGAGGGCTTATGACTCAGTTTATATTATTTAATGAATATTATTTGGATATTCATTTGAGGATGTATGACTCTGTTATTTTATTTAATGAATATTATTTATAATATTCATTCGAGGTATTATGACTCCGCTTATTATTTAATAATATTCTTTATTTTATTAAAGAATAATGTTTCGATAATCAAACTTATTTTCGGTTATTCAAATAAAGATAGTACTTTCGTATAAGTATATCTTTGGTTATTTAATACTCATTTCAAGTATAAGTTTTACAACTTCTACTTCAAGTTATTTATATAGATTATCCTTATGGGAATATTATTTAATAATATTCAGATATTTTCTAATATATCGGGACTGATTTACTTTATTAAATCAGCATTACTCCAAACACTCTTAAAAAATGTTTTCGAGTCTTCAAAATGATTTTAAAAGGTAGAGCGGATCCCAAAACTTGTTTTCAAATTCAAGATCTTCCATTTTAAGGGGACTTGAATACTCGCTCAAAAATCTAAGGGATCCGGCTCTGTGGTGTATTTTATATTCGCAACAAGGTTACTGTTTTGATGAATGAATTGATTACTTGCCCAATGTTCGGGAAGTAAGCCCATCTAATTGAGTCGGCATAAGCGACAGGCCGGGGTACGGTCTATAAAAGTGTAAGTGGCTGGGTGGCAGTCCATCAACGCGTAAGAGGCCGGGTGGCGGTCCAGCATAAGGTCCTAATACGACCAGGGTGATGACCGGTGGGGGATTCATCCATCTACTAGTATAAAAGGTTACTTATTGGTATCTTTGCCTGATCAGCAAGATATCGGGTTTATGCCAAAATTCTTTCCTTCCAAATTTATTGGATATTGCAACTCTGTTCATACTTTACATGACAGAGGTTTTCAGGAAATGTATGAGAGATATATATAGGTGTATATATATCGGGACTTAATGAAGTATCTCGTAACTTCATTTCATTCAATAATATTTCAAAGATTGAATCTATTCAAGTATTATCTTGTAGTCTCATCTATGTGATGAACTTTTAAAACTAATTATAACTTGAACGGTGGTAGTTCAAGTAGTATTTGGAAAAGATATAAGTATATTGGAGTATCTTGTAACTTCATCTTTTAAACTTATATCTAGTAAATGATTATCTTATGTATGTCAAAGATTTTCAGAAAAACATTGAGACAAGGTTAGATATATGAGATCACCTTGCAACGATAGTTTTATACAGTTATAAACTGGAACTCTGTGTATATTATGCATGGAAGAGGACTTCCAAGATTTTGAAAAGTATATATGTATATATACTGAATATTTTGCGACTTCATCGCATTAAGATATCAAACTTGGTTCATTTCTTTTGACCAAGACATTCATGAGTACTATGAGAAGGCTCATATATTGTTAATCATTATACATATTATTTTGGTGGGCTTGCTGCTCACCCTTACTTTCTTCTTTCATCACACAACAACAGATAGAAAAGATGAACAGGACCAAGCTCCCAATTCGCAAGCGATTAGGAAACGTTCTGCAGTTTCCTATAGGCGTTGATGTCGCTGTAGCTGAGGTAGGAACTACCAATAGGCTAGGCTTCAACTTTTGATGTACCAGACTTATGTATTTTTATCAATTGTAATAATGGCAAAGAAATGTAAATTTATTCAGAAACCCTTTTAAGGTGTATTGGCATATAATTGTGGAATAAAACGACTTGTGATTATTTTGTTGGATATTCATCTCTGAAACTATAACTTGTGGTGTGTGTGTTTATTGTGGGGTCACAGTACAGAGTAGTTGATTATTTATTAAGATTGGGTGTTATTAAGGGAAATGGAACTCGTGACAACCCGGATCCCCGACCCCGGATTTGGGGGTGTTACAGAGACCCCTGCCCCTGAGCCAAAGTTCGAGATGCCTAAGACTGTACCTGTCAGTGTTGGTGGCAAGTTAACCCAGGATCGAGACTTTGTGTACTCCCGCATTCCTGAGTTGGGAGCTTTGGTGGATAGGTTGATTCGAGATTCTAGGCAGATGACTTCAGTAATGATGGAGGAGTGGAGAGCTAGGATTCAGTTGGTGGAGCAGGTTGCCAGGAGGAGATTGGATGAGGGACCATCCACTAGTGATGCTGATGCTGAGGCCCGGAGGCTGCATAAGATCATTCGCTGGATGTTGGTTGTGTTGAGAGAGATTCTAGATGATTAGACGAGACTGTTGGTTGAGCCCATAGATTGTTGTTTTTCAGCACCGGTAGGCTTTGGGATACTTGGTCAGATGTCGGGACCCCTTTTTCATTTATCTTGTTGTATTTCAGACCTGTAGTAGTAATAGTTGGAAGTTAGGGGTAGATAGGGGGATATTTTCCAGTTTTTCCTCTATTTAACCCTGATATATTATTGTACCTTATTTCAGAACCTGTGATAGCTAGAATTATCTTTATGTACTCTTGTTTAAATAAATCCATTGTCTTGCTTTCCATTATGTGCCTTAAATATCTCATAAACTGTTCTCAATGTCATGTTTCTATACAACCATGTTTTCGTATAACCATGTTTAAAGATCATAAAACCCTATTTTGTGCCATGATAAAATAACACTGATGTGAGAATTATGTAGTAATAGGATTGCATGTGCAAATTGGGTAAAACTTAAAACCCACAAAAGAGATTTTATATAAACTGTTGTTATATATATGCCATGCCATCATATTGCTAAATAATTGCTCAATCAGGTTTGTAAGAAATGGCCAACTCACCAGATCACCAAGAAGAGGAAATTCCCACCTAAAACCCAGAAGTAAACCCATAAACCACCCTGATGAGCAGACTTGCTCAGCTTTTGCAACAACATGTGGCCCCTAAAGTTGGAAATTTCAAACACTTTCAATCTGTTCATCCCCCAGAATTCTTAGGTTTGCCAAACCCGATTAAAGCTCAGTCATGGTTGAGAGAAATGGAAAAAACTTTTGAGTTAGCGGAAGTTAAGGACGACAAGAAAGCTCAGTACGCAAGTTATTACCTGAAAGATGAAGCAAGTTTCTGGTGGGAGTCTTCAAAGGCATTGTTGGAAGGCAAAGACTTATCATGGGAGAAGTTCACCGAGATGTTTTTGGAGAAGTACTTGCCAAGCTATATGCAAGATCAGTTGGAAATGAAATTTCTGAATCTTAGACAAGAGGATATGTCAGTAGCAGAATATGAAGTGAAGTTTTCAGAATTATCTAGATTTGTACCTGAGTATGTGAATACAGAGGCGAAGAAGGCTAAGAGGTTCCAACAGGGACTTAAGCCATGGATTAGAAGTCAAATAGCAATGTTGGAGATCAAGAATTATGCTGCCTTAGTTCAAAAGGCGATGATAGTGGAAGGTGAGCGGGAAGCTGCAAGGAGAGAAAATGAAGGGAGAAAGAGGAAGTTTGAAAGCTCTGAGCAAGAGCAAGGAAGCTCAAAGTTCAGAGGGAAGTTTGGAAAGAATGGTGAAGGTCAGAACCAAAAGTTCCAGAAGTTTAAACCCGGTAACGGAGCTCAGAAGAACCGTTTCCAGAAAACTGGACAACCGGGGAAGGATAGCAGACCCCAGATTCAAGAATGCAGGAATTGTGGAAAGAGACACCCGGGAAGGTGTAATAAGCTGGATATAACGTGTTTCAAGTGCAACCAGAAGGGGCATTACTCTTCAGAATGCCTAAATGGAGCGAGGAAGCCTGATTTGGCTTGTTTTAAGTGTGGTAAAGTGGGCCATATGGCCAGGAATTGCAAGGAGCCTATTCAGAAGGCTAATGTTCTCAGGATTGCTGGACCACCATCTCTTCCAGCACCATCAGCTCAACCCCGAGCTAGGACCTTTAACATGACGATGAAAGATGCGATGCAAGATGTGGACGTGGTAGCAGGTATGCTTGTTATAAACTCACTAGAAGTAAAAGTTTTGATGGATTCTGGAGCAACTAGATCTTTTATCTCTGAAAGTATTCTTGATAAGTTAAATTGTGTTGCGTACCCTCTAGAACCTAATTTGATTATAGAGGTAGCAAACCAAGAGAAAGTTATTGCTAGCAAGATTTGTCCTGATTGTGATGTGACTATAGAAGGTCGGCACTTTTCTGCTGACTTAATTCCCTTTAAGTTAGGAGAATTTGAGGTCATACTAGGAATGGATTGGTTGTCAAACCATGAAGCGCAAATAGAATGTAAAAGTAAAAAGGTGAATTTAAGAACCAAGGAGGGAGAAGAGGTGATATTTAAAGGAAAGAGGCAAGAGAAAAAATTTCTAACGGCTATTGAGGCAAGATGATTATTGCGTCAAGGATGCAAAGTTTATTTGGCTCATGTCGTGGATGTGGAGAAAGAATCTGTGAAGATCGAGGATATTCTGGTAGTAAGAGATTTTCCGGATATGTTTCCCAATGAATTGCCTGGACTACCTCCAGACAGAGAAATCGAGTTTACGATTGATTTGGCTCCTAGAACGGAACCAGTGTCAAAAGCTCCCTATCGCATGGCGCCGGTCGAGATGAAGGAATTGGCAGCTCAGTTGCAAGAATTGTTAGATAAAGGAGTGATCCGACCGAGTGTATCCCCGTGGGGCGCACCAGTGTTATTTGTAAAGAAAAAGGATGGAAGTATGAGGTTGTGCATAGATTACCGCGAACTGAATAAATTGACGATCAAGAATAAGTACCCTCTATCGCGGATCAATGACTTGTTTGATCAGTTAAAAGGAGCTTCGTGTTTCTCAAAGATTGATTTAAGGTCTGGGTATCATCAATTAAAGATTAAAGCGGAAGGTATACCCAAGACAGCGTTCCGAACGAGATACGGACATTATGAGTTTTTGGTAATGGCATTTGGCTTGACGAATGCGCCAGCTGCATTTATGGATCTTATGAACAGAGTGTTCAAGCAGTATTTGGATAAGTTCGTTATTGTGTTTATCGACGATATACTGATTTACTCCAAGGCGGAAGGAGATCATATGGAGCATTTGAGGATTTCTTTGGAAATTCTGCGAAAAGAGAAGCTGTATGCTAAGTTTTCAAAGTGCGAATTTTGGCTAAAGGAAGTACAATTTCTTGGTCATGTAGTTAATAAAGAAGAAATCAAAGTGGACCCAGCCAAGATAGAAGCTGTAATGAATTGGGAAAGACCCAAGACTCCTACGGAAGTCAGAATTTTTCTGGGATTAGCCGGATATTACAGGAGATTTGTGCAAGATTTTTCTAAGATTGCTATTCCGTTAACAAAGTTGACGAGAAAGAACGAGAAGTTTGTTTGGACAGAAAAGTGCGAGGAAAGTTTTCAAGAGTTAAAAAAGAGGTTGGTAATCGCCCCAGTGTTGGTATTACCAGATGATAAAGGGGAATTCGTGATATTCAGTGATGCTTCATATAAAGGACTCAGATGCGTGTTAATGCAACATAGGAAGATAATAGCGTATGCGTCAAGGCAACTCAAGTCGCACGAGCAAAAGTATCCAACGCACGATTTGGAATTGGCAGCAATTGTGTTTGCCCTTAATATTTGGAGGCATTATTTGTACGGGGAAAAGTGCAAGATTTATACGGATCATAAAAGTTTAAAGTATATCTTTACCCAGAAAGAATTGAATATGCGACAAAGAAGATGGTTGGAATTGATCAAAGTTTATGATTGTGCGATAAACTATCATCCTGGAAAGGCAAATATGGTAGCTGATGCTTTAAGTCGAAAAGAAAGGTTGAATATGTTAACGTCATCGGAAGAATTAATCAAGGACTTTGAAAAGATGGAAATAGAGGTGCAGACTCCAGAATATGAAGGTGAAGCTATAGATGCAATGTTGTTTCAACCCGAGATTTTGGAAAAGATTCGATGCTGTCAAGAGCAAGTGATGAATCACGAAAAGGATAAGTTGACGGGAGAAGAAATTAAAGCTCAAAAAGATGGAAAAAGAATGTACCGTGTTAATTCACGTATTTGGATACCTAATGTCGTGGAACTAAAGCACGAGATTTTGCAAGAAGCGCATAACTCGAGATTTTCAATTCACCCTGGAAGTACGAAAATGTACCAGGATTTAAAAGAAAGTTATTGGTGGCCAAACATGAAGAAGGAAATTGCGGAATGGATAAGTAAATGTTATACGTGCCAAAGAGTTAAAGCGGAACATCAAAGGCCAAGCGGATTGCTTCAGCCACTGGACATACCCGAATGGAAATGGGAACATATAGCGATGGATTTCGTGGTAGGATTACCTAAAACCAAGTCAAATCATGATGTGATTTGGGTGGTAATCGATTGGTTGACAAAGTCAGCACATTTCTTGCCGATGAACGAAAAGTTTCCGTTGGAAAAGTTGGTCAAATTGTATTTGAATGAGATTGTGATGCGTTATGGAGTTCCTGTGTCTATCGTGTCCGATAGAGATCCAAGGTTTAACTCGAGATTTTGGCGATAATTCCATGAACATTTTGGAACTAAATTGAAAATGAGTACGACATATCATCCGCAGACAGACGGACAAAGTGAAAGGACAATTCAGACAATTGAAGATATGTTGCGAACCTGTGCAATAGATTTTAAAGGAAATTGGGACGATCATTTGCCCTTAATTGAGTTTTCCTACAACAACAGTTATCACGCGAGTATTGGCATGCCGCCTTATGAAGCGTTGTATGGAAGAAAGTGTAGGTCCCCTACTTATTGGGACGAAGTTGGTGAGCGCAAATTAATTGGCCCAAAGCTAGTTCAACAAAGGAAGGAAAAGGTAGAAATGATTCGAAAGAGGTTAATTGCAGCTCAAGATTGACAAGCAAAGTACGCAAATCAAGAACGTAAAGATGTGCAATTCGAATCTGGAGACAAAGTCTTGCTAAAGATATCTCCTTGGAAGGGTTTAACCCAATTTGAAAAGAAAGGAAAGTTGAGTCCTAGGTATATTGGACCATTTGAAGTATTGCGTCGAGTTGGGAAAGTGGCATATGAATTGGCGCTACCTCCGCAAATGTAACATCTGCACAATGTATTTCATGTATCTCTTCTAAAAAAGTATAATGCTGATGCGAGCCATGTGATCGAGTTGGAACCAGTGGAAATCCAACCAGATTTGTCCTGTGTGGAACAACCAGTTTGAATTTTGGATCGAAAAGAGAGGACGCTTAGAAATAAAGATGTACCTCTAGTTAGAGTGTTATGGAGAAATCCATTAGTCGAAGAATCGACTTGGGAATTAGAAAGCGAAATGAAAGAAAAGTATTCCCATCTATTTGCTTAGATTAGATTCTGGGGACAGAATCCTTTTAAGGAGGGTAGATTGTGACGACTGAAAATTTTGCAACGTAATTAAGTCAATAAAGTATGTGTTATGTGATGTGGTTATAATTATGTGACTAAGTGCTGATTAATTGTCTTTTCTGTATATTAGAATATAGGAGCGTAGATAAAAACGTTCCAATTTAAAGAGTCAGCTTAGGAGTTAAGCTGTGTCGCCGGGCCGTCAGGTAGAACGGAACCCATCCTAATAAGGAGTTAAAGAATATAAAATATGAATTATGTGTGATTGAATGAAATGAATGTTTAAATAAAGTATTTCATCCTAAGTGACGTGTTGATTGGTAAAGATAATGAGAAGCGTAATCAAAACGCTGAGCGTCAGGCCGTCAGGCTGAACGTGACCCGATACGCGTAGAAAACGATAAAGATTAAAGAGGAATAAATTCTATGATCAGACCTGAGTCGTTATGTGATTATATATGTGAGATTGTTGTATGTGTGCATGACTATGTGTTCTGTGACATTTTTATAAATTTAAAAGGGATTATGTGATTTAAATAAAGGTTTAATTAACCTTCGCGTATTTTTATAAAATCATCCGAGTAAGATAAAAACATGGGATTTGTTTTGATATCTTCTTAGTAGTCCTAGAGACTTTTTAAAAATGATGAGTGGATTTATTTGGTGGTCTTTGCATTTTTAAATTGATTTTATCTGGAAAAATGTTATTATTAAGGCGAGCTTGCGAAATTCATATAAAATCAACCGTCTGCTCAAAAATCTATTATGAGTAATGGTTAAAAAGCTAATTTCGAGATCTACGTGTTAAAACTGTCACTTGTAATAATTTCCGACTTTCCGAGAGAGATATATTTTATATCTAATTTTTGTTGCATTTGAGTAAAAAGAAAAGGGGCACATAAGCATAAAAAGAATTAGTAAAGTACAAGTTTGCCCTTGATTTGGTGGTATATAAATCCATTCCCCCCCTTTTTCTTTTTCCTCCCCGTGCACCCCATTTCCCCCTTCTCTCTTTCTTTTTCTTTCTTTCCTTCACTCTCTCTCTCTCGGCTATACTCTCATTCTCTCTCTCGGCTCTCTCCATCTCTCATCTCTCTCTCTTGCATGCAACACTCAAACCTCACTCAAACTCAAAGATATTGCTTCCTTTAGTCTTTATTTTCGGTATACTCCTCGATTCCCATTTGCATGTAAGTGTTTGCAAATGTTTTGATGATTAATCACTATGGTGGTGTTCAAGGAAAATGATTTCTTGATACATAACTATAAGAGTGAATTCAAGAGATTTTTGGGGTCATTAACTCGAGAGGAGACCCGTTATGGGCTCTCTCAAGTTTAACCACCACCGACTATGATCCAAAGAGAGCCAGTGAAGTTTCTATGATATGATAATTTGATTCTAAAACTTTGCATGTTTGGTTTTCGAAAAGATCAAAAGAGTTTTTGATAATTTTTTTTAAAACTTGAATATGTGATTAGAAAATGGATATGTATTGATTGTTGATGTGTGTATAAGTTGTTTGATGATTACGAGATTAAAATTTAGGGTTGCATGTTGAGTTTATCATTCGGCTTGGTGCTAATTAAAAAGTGGAATTTGATTTGATGAGTTGATCTTAGTGAACACTAAGCTTATTTAGCATAAAAAGTGATTGCATGTTAGTTTTAGAGAAAATTAAGTAGTGCATGTAATTGTTGGATACTTGAAGTAGTAAATCATGTTTTTGCCGAATGGAAAATGGATTTGCTTGTTGATTAAGTGGATGTATGTTGATGGAATGAGTAAATTAAAGTTAGAATCACTAGGTGATGCATGGTTTGGTGTTTAAATGAATGGAATGACCTAGTAAAGGATTAAAACAAGTGGGAAATGTGATATATAACCTTGCATGTCAAAATTGATTCTTGCATGTTTGATTTATCGAAAAACCCGAATGGGTCTTAGGAGTAAAAAGAGGAATTAAGTTGGTTTTTGTCAATTATCTTAATGGCTAGTGAGAACTTGATTGCATGACAAAGATTGGGGTGGTGTTTATGTTCGAATTTTGATGATTAAAAGAAGGTGTTGATTTTGATTCTTGATGTGATTATGATTTGGATTTTTGATTAAAAAGGATGAGGTTTAAGTGCGTAAATGACTCTTGTGATTTGCATTAGTTGTGTTCGATTATATGAGATTGAAATTGAATATACTTGGTTGTGTTTTGTATGTATGGTTCGAATTAGGGAATAAAAGAAAAAGGAAATTAAATCGTTTGTTATTAAGAGCTATAAGTGATAGCTATGGTCGTAAAAGAGTTATATTAGTGTGATTTGAGAAATAGCTAAGGTTAAGCAAGTACGCTTTGATTGTTAAGTATATAAGGATATAAAAGTTACGAGAAAGGGATATGCTATGTGCTATGTGCTTATGTGTATAAGCTATAATCGTATACTCGAGTCAAGGATATAATCGAGTTATCGTATAGAGTGATCGTTTCGGGAACGAGAGTTGAGAAACTGATTAAGGTTTTGGCTTTATTGTAGATTTGGAGCGTGAGGGCATTCAGGCTAGGAAAGGAAAGGATATACTAGGTGGCAGTAGTTCAACCTTCAGGAAAGCAAATTTAGGAAAGTAACTCTGATTACTTGTGTAAATGGTTATAAAGAGAATGTTGTTCATACCATGTAGAGTATTGAACTGTTTAATTATGAAACCCTGATATTGATTTGAGATACCCCGCCTTTGTTCTTGATAAACTGTTATTGATAAACTTAATGATTCAACCCTTTGATAATCTGTTCTTTCTGTTCAAGTTATTTATTAAACCATGAATTGTATTGAACCCTATGATTATCCTTGTTAACCCTGTTTAATGATACCTTATTTCCTGATCACCCTATTGATCCCTAAACAGATGTTGATCCTTCTAACTTAAGTGCTTTGTTATCCCTGATACAGAATCCTTATGAATTGTTCCTTGCTTATCTTTAAATCACTCCCTGAACTTTGTTTCCTTCAAATCTGAATTAAGAATGAGTTTCGACTTGAAAGAGTCCGAATGATTTCAAATTCTTGGTAATGATAAAATGAATTTTAGAAAACCTATTTGTTTTTCCAACTCAAGGTTTTCCAAACGAATTCCTGATGGATTGGATTGGGACGTAAGAGGCTAGTGGAACTAGTCCAGTCATGGTAAGAGGCTAGTGGGGCTAGTCCAACTTAAGGCTGAAATTATGCCGATTGGTACCTTAAAGACCGGAATGGAGGTCGGTACGGGCTGATCACCCGTATATAATGAAATGGAAAGATAAAGTGATCCAATCAAGGGTTCTAAATGATTATTTAAAAAGGGAACTGAAACTTTTTGTTCAGTAAATTGATTCTTGAAAATGAAAATGGTTTATATTGCTTTGAAAAGAGTTGATTATGTTAATGCGAAGCTTAAAGCTCGAGAATCCTGATTCTTGAATTTGTTGATCATATGATTGATTCCATATATTGAAATACTGTTGCTTTCCTCTTTTGAAAGATCTATTCTGATCATTTAATGATTTGTGATGAATGTCGGATTTCGTCCTGCTTTGAGCCTTGTTCCTTGAAAGCCCCACATTATCCTTCAAAAACCTTTCTTTAACCCAAAAGCTGGAAATCTGCCACCTAGATCAAATAAAGTAGAATGCCCTGAGTTTGGTAAAGCATATTGTGAATTGATATTGTAGAACTACTATATGGTTACTTACTGAGTTTTATACTCATATGTTTTGTTTTAATCTAACCATGGCAGTTAAGCAAGAAGATGGCCATGCTTAGGCGCACTGCTCGTAAGAGCGTACCTGGTGGTCCCTACTGTATTGAGGGCTTCCGGTTGCCAGAGCAGGTAGTGGTATTTATGAGTGAGCTCGCGTCTAGAAGGAAGTGTTTAAAGATTCAATGGGTTATCTGTCGGTTCCCAGCCGGAATCGATATTGTTTATTTAATAATATTTTGGGTTTGTAAGTTATATTTTATGATTGGTAGTTGTAATCTTGTCTCATACTTTATCCTATTGATCCTGTTAGTAGTTAATCGGGGTTTATGCTTATTTAATTACTAGATTAGAGGTGTGTGAGTCCTCATTTCCTAACCCCGAGATTGAGGGCGTCACACTCATCATACAGTCTGATTCAGAGTCATCAGATTCTTATGATGATGATTCAGAACCTGAAAATTTATCTGAAGTGGATGTTGATGCAGAGATTATGCAACTGTGTGCTCTTATGGTGAAGGGTATCACAAAGATAGCCTACAAGAAATTCAAAAAGGGTAAGAAGTTTTCCGGGAAAGGTGGAAGTTCTGACAAGAAAGGGTTCAGAAAGACTGAAGGCAAAGGAGGAAAGTCTGACAGAGGAGACAACTCAAATGTCAAATGCTACAATTATGGTGAAAGAGGCCACATCTCTCCTGATTGCAAGAAAGGAAAAGGTGATAAAGGCCATACACTTATCACAAAGAAGAAAAATTGGGCAGACATTTCAGAATCTGAAGAAGTGGTGAACTATGCCTTAATGGCAAATGCTGATAGCAGTTCTGATGCTACTGAACTAGGGGTACCTCTATCAACTCTTGCTTTTGATACAGAAGATATTACTGAGTTGAGATTATTTCTGAAAAATATTTATATTATCTATAGATATCAGACTTTAGAGAATGAAAGATTAAAATCTGAAAATCTAAAGTACAAAAACAGAAATAGATATCTTGAAGAAGAGTTAGTCAAGATGAACACTATTCAGAAAGAGAGAGATAATGTTGTGTATGTTAAGAATGAATTGCTTAAACAAAATGATTATCTAAAAACTGAATTAGAAAAAGAAAGAGAAATCATCAGGACTTGGACTAACTCAGGCAGAACAACTCAGAATATTCTAAGTAGTGGAAACTGAAAATAGGGGTTAGGTTATAAAGATGATAAAAGTGAGAAATGGACTTTGCCAATTAAGTCAATTGCTATCAAACAGACTGAAAAGCCAAAGGTAAATCCTATTAAATTTATTACAAAAACTGTTGTGTCTGATTCTGAAGAGATGAAAGACTCTAGAACAGAAGTCAAAGAAAAGTCAACTCTTGACAAATTAAAACCGGATAAACCAGCTTTTGTAAACATTGGCTGAATGACAAAGAAGCAGCTTAAGTATAAGTTGAAAGAGATTAAAAATGTGAACAAGGTAAAGGAAGCTAGGAAAAATAGGAATGGAAAGGAAGGTGTGAATAAAAGTAATAATTGTATGCCTGTTCATAATGCTCCTAGAAAGAAATGCTATAATTGTGGAAACTCTAACCATCTTGCTTCTTTTTGCAGGAAAAATAAAGATATAAACTCTTTACCTCCTAGATCAGGAGTTAAGAGTCAGTCTGTTAGATTTAAATCACAAAATCCTTGTTTTCATTGTGGTAGTTTATGGCATTCTATTTATACTTGTAAGGAATATCATATTTGTACTATGATTATTATAAAATAAAACCTTCTTTAAAGAAAAGTAGTGTAATTCCTTCTAGTGTAAATTCTGATGCAAAGTCTGATATAAAGTCTAATAAAAAGCATGTTAGCATAAACTCTGAAACTAAATCGGCTGCAAATGCTAACAAACTTAACAAGGCCAAAGGATCCAAACAAGTCTGGGTCCTTAAAACTAATCAATAGTGGTCTTTGTGATTGCAGGGCAATAGGAAAAACATCCTGGTTCTGGACAGTGGATGTTCAGGACATATGACTGGAAATAAAGCCCTGCTATCAGACTTTGTGGAGAAAGCTGGCCCAGGAGTTTCTTATGGCGATGGAAATATAGTAAAGACTCTGGGATATGACAATATCAATCTTGGGAATGTCATAATTGAAACAGTAGCTCTTGTCTCAGGACTTAAACACAATCTGCTAAGTGTGAGTCAAATCTGTGACAGAGGTTATCATGTGGATTTCTTTGAAGAACACTGTGAAGTTGTAAGTAATTCTACAGGAAAAATAGTTCTGAAAGGTTACAGACATGGTAACATATATAAAGCCAGACTTTCAACAAATTATGATGGTTCTGTAATCTGTCTGTTAAGCATAACATCAATTGAAGAAAGCTGGAATTGGCACAAGAGACTCTCTCATTTAAATTTCAACAACATAAATGAGCTAGTAAAGAAAGATCTTGTGAGAGGACTGCCAAAATCAATATTTGCTTCTGATGGTCTTTGTGACTCATGTCAAAAGGCAAAACAAAGAAAATCTTCATTCAAGAGCAAAACTGAATCCTCAATTCTTGAGCCTTATCACTTACTGCATGTTGATCTATTTGGTCCATTCAATGTCATGTCCATTGCAAAGAAGAAATATATTATGGTTATAGTGGATGAGTTCACAAGATACACTTGGGTGTATTTCTTGCACAAGAAGAATGAAACTACATCTACTCTAACTGATCATGTCAGACAGCTGGATAAGTTAGTCAAAGATTCTGTTAAAATAATAAGAAGTGATAATGGCACTGAGTTCAAGAATTCAATCATGGAAGAGTTCTGCAAAGAGCAAGGAATAAAGCAGGAATTTTCTGCACCTGGAACTTCACAGCATAATGAAGTTGTAGAAAGAAAGAACAGGACTCTTATTGAAGATGCACGAACTATGCTTGATGAAGCAAAGCTACCAACCTATTTTTGGGCTGAAGCTGTGTAGACTGCTTGTTTTACACCGAATGCTACACTCATAAACAAGCATGGAAAAACACCATATGATATGGTGAAGAAAAAGAAGTTAAATCTGAAATACTTTCATGTATTTGGATGCAAGTGTTTTGTTCTTAAGACTCATCCTGAACAGCTGTCAAAATTTGATCTAAAAGCTGATGAAGGAATTTTTGTTGGATATCCACTTTCCACAAAAGCCTTCAAAGTCTATAATTTAAGAACAAGGGTTGTCATGGAATCTATAAATATATATTTTAATGATAAAAAGATTACTGGACTTGAAGATTTCAATGATCATGATCAGCTGAGATTTGAAAATGAAGATGTAAATTCTAATTCTGTAAATTCTGATGACCTAAATCCTGATCCTGTAAATTCTGATGGTTTAAATTCTGATGTCATTGAAACTGTGGTAACTGCTCCAAAGGAAAATGCACATATTCAGGGGGAGCAAGCTGATGATCATATCATATCTCAAGACTCTCAAGAAGCATCAGAACCAGTCACTAGCTCTTCAAGTTCTGATGAGCCAAATTCTAACAATTCTGGAAACTCTAATTTTTCAATTCTTGAAGGATCCAACTCAAATTCTGGAATCTCAGAGAGCATAACTTCAGGGGGAGCATCAGAAAATGCTGATGGAGACAGCATGGATCATGGGGGAGGATCCAGTTTTAGAGATCAACTTCCATCTGCAAGGAAGTGGACTAAATCACACACACCTAACTTAATAATTGGAGATCATGAAGCAGGTGTCAGAACTAGAACAACAACAACAAATGAATGTCTCTATCATTCCTTTATATCTCAGACTGAACCAAAGAAAGTGGAAGAAGCTCTTCAAGATGCTGATTGGGTGCAAGCAATGCAGGAAGAGTTAAATGAATTTAAAATAAATAAAGTCTGGACCATAGTACCAAGACCAAATGACAGATCAATTGTTGGTACAAAATGGGTGTTCAGAAATAAAACTGACAGTGATGGCATAATTACAAGAAACAAAGCAAGGATGGTTGCTAAAGGTTACTCTCAATAGGAGGGTATTGACTATGATGAAATATTTGCTCCAGTTGCTAGATTGGAAGCCATAAGAATCTTTTTGGCTTATGCTGCTCACAAGAAGTTTAAAGTCTTTCAAATGGATGTGAAAAGTGCTTTTCTCAATGGAGAATTGGAAGAAGAGGTATATGTTGAACAACCTCCAGGCTTTGTAGATCCAAAATTTCCAAATCATATCTACAGGCTTGACAAAGCACTTTATGGCCTTAAACAAGCTCCTAGAGCATGGTATGAGACTCTGGCTCAATTCCTTCTGGAAAGTGGATTTCACAGAGGCACAATTGACAAGACTTTATTCTACCTCAACCATGGAAATGACTTACTTTTGGTACAGATATATGTTGATGATATCATCTTTGGCTCTACAAATATAAAACTTTATGAAAGATTTTCCAATTTAATACAGTCAAGATATCAAATGAGTATGATGGGAGAGTTGAGTTATTTTCTGGGACT
Source organism: Apium graveolens (assembly GCF_009905375.1). NCBI lineage: Eukaryota > Viridiplantae > Streptophyta > Magnoliopsida > Apiales > Apiaceae > Apium > Apium graveolens. The sequence goes on from NC_133648.1 coordinate 252,179,518, forward strand.
TCAAGTCAAACAAACTGAAGAAGGTACTTTTATCAGTCAATCCAAGTATACCAGAAATTTACTCAAGAATTTTAGAATGCAAGACAGTTCTAATGCATCAACTCTCATGGCCACTGCCACCAAGTTAGATAAAGATACTGGAGCATCAGTAGATATTACTAACTATAGAGGTATGATTGGCTCTTTACTCTATTTAACTGCAAGTAGACCAGATATCATGTATGCTACCTGTCTTTGTGCAAGATTTTAGGCTGATCCAAGAGAACCTCATCTAATAGCTGTGAAAAGAATTTTCAAGTACCTCAAGGGTATAACTGATCTAGGATTGTGGTATCCTAGGGAATCAGATTTTAAGCTAATAGGTTACTCAGATGCAGATTTTGCAGGATACAAAATAGACAGGAAAAGCACTAGTGGAAGCTGCCAATTTCTTGGAGGCGGATTGGTTTCTTGGTTTAGCAAGAAACAGAAATCAATTTCCACATCAACTGCAAAAGCAGAATATATTGCTGCAAGAAGCTGTTGTGCACAGATTCTGTGGATGAAGAATCAGTTACTGGACTATGGGTTAGAATTTTTTAAAATACCCATTTACTATGATAATCAAAGTGCTATTGCTATAACAGAAAATCCAGTTCAACACTCAATGACAAAGCACATCAGCATTAGGTACCATTTCATTAGGGAACATGTGATGGAAGGTACAGTGGAATTGCATTTTGTTCCAACAGATCAACAACTAGTAGATATCTTCACAAAAGCACTATATGAAGCTACTTTTACAAGACTGGTAAATGAACTTGGAATGGTTTCAAGTTCTTTCTCAAAATCTAATTAGTTTTTGTTCTCATACATCAGACTTTATGATCAGTGTTTACAGATTTTCCTATCTCAATGTAATATGTGCTTAAATTATAACATATTAAACACTACTTATTATCTGATATGATTCTATAAACTCTGAAAGTGTTTTGAATATTCTGTGACTATTCAATCCAATGAGGATTATCTTGTTAGATGCTAACTTAGTAGTCTTTAACAAAATATGTATCCCATGTTTGAATTAATTATTTATGTGGAAATCAATAACACAAGCAAATTCTGATTTTGATCTTAGTCAAATTTACTTCCTGTATCTTATTACTAAGTCACAAACTAGATTATTGCTTCTTATCTGTCAAATTTTGATGTCAGTAAATCTTAAGGATGAACTACATACTTGATAAGCCTCACTTATATGAAGAAAATAAAAGAAAAGAAAAAATTGAAATCAGGTACTCCTTTGAGATCTAGAGTAATTAATATGAAAGGGAAGATCCAAGTGCATTGCTGGTATTAAGTTATATGCATTAGAAAAGCAAAATAATTTTTCTTGGTGACTTTTCACATTCTCTGATTATTGGAGAAATATTCTGATAACAACATTAATTCTGATAGCAGTTGTAACTCATTTACACTGAGAAGCCCTTGTCAAAAGAATTTCAAAAGATGCATAAAATAAGCACAAACAGTTGAGGTGGATTCTTGCATAACTTTATTCTACAGTAGACTTCACAATTCAAGACAGATTTTAAGCATTTTTCTTAGTTATGCCTTATTTCTAAGATATACTGAAGTTTATCAGACTTTAATCTTTATCTGATCATTTGCACATACACACACTATCACTCCATATGAATGATAAAAATTACTGTGGTGATTAAGTTGTTTATGATAAACAGTTAAGTATTATTCGCCTAAATTCTGAGGACAAGTTCTGATTATGTTCTGATGATTAAACTCTGAAGAAACCAGTCAGTATTTGTGTGAAGAAACACAGAAACAGTCATTCACTTTTTGAGTACAGAAGCCATATTCTGATGACCGTTAAATTCTGATAATAGTCAAGTTCTGATGCAAATCCTGATGCTTGCGTGGCATTATTTATTTACTTGACTTATTTTTGGTATTTACTTTAATGATTATATTTCTCAGAAAAATAATTAGGTGAGATAAAAATAGTCATAATCATTTGTTAGTGGGTTGCGTGTTGGTTTTGGTATGTGCAGGTGTGCAATAATTACTGCATATTTACCGTGCCCACTATTTATGTTTTAACTGATTACATGTTGCCAAGTGTAAAGCTGTCAGTTCTAATTCACAAAAAGAGACGTTTCCATGTGCAGAGTATAAATATCAGAGATAAAAGATTATACAATCTTTTACCCACTCTTTTACTCTATTCTCTCTCTCTCTCTCTCTCTCTCTCTCTCTTATTTTATGACGTTCTCTTGCAGGCATTTTATCAAACACTTTGCAAACACAAAATTTTCACTTGATTTCTCAACAGAAATGGCACCAAAGGATGTTATTTTTAATGGAGCTAAGTTTGTCCTATACAACTACTCTGCTATCTTGAACAAGGATGAAGCTCCTTCAGAACTTCACTTTTTTCAGGATTTCTTGGCTCATAGTGAGATTAGGTATGCTCTAATCCAACCTCAACCAATCTCTTGTAAACAAGTGCTGGAGTTCTGGAAGACTAAAATCTATGATGATGGAGGTGAAACTGGATCTCCAAGCATCATCTTCTCATCAGGAGAAGATGAGTATATGCTAACTGTTACTACAGTGAGGCGGGCTCTTCATCTGCCTGAAAACTGCACTTACAACTCAGCACCTGGAGAATCTGTTCTTCAGAACATGATGGTAAGCTTGGGATATGAGAAAAGCTTGTCCAAGCTAGGACAGTTGAAGAGGCCTTACATCGGGAGGGAATGAAGCTTCTTCTTTGATTGAATCACAAAGACTTTTGCTAACAAATGCTCCGATTTCGATGCCATTCTAATCATGAGTCAACAAATAGGGTATGCACTTCTTAATCAGACTCATTTTGATTATGCATCTGATGTGTTAGGCTATATTGGTGACAGAATGAAGGAAGATGCAAATGTAGTATATTTTGCTAGGTTCTGTCAATTAATTTATAGTTATTGTTGTCCTGATAAGCCACAAGTGTTCAGTGACCTAATGGAACCTTTTAAGTTACATAAAAGGGCATTTACTGACTTGTTATCTGCTGATAACAAGAAGGAAGTACTAAGACCTCTCCAAATACCCCAATCTGTCAAACAGTTCTTAGTCAACACTATCCCAGGCACTTACACAACCATATTCCCTGATGTAGCACCATCACAACCATCCACTACTCAACAACCACAGTCTACCTCACAACCACCAATATCAGCACCTGTTGTCAGCACTTCACTGTAATATCTGGGATATATCGTGTAATTATTTTTACTAATAAATAAATATTATGCATGTTCAGTATTTATTCTGTGAATTAATTGTTAAGTGGTATATGTATTTGGATGTTTAAAAATAATATCAATTAAGAATTTTAATTTTTATATGTCCAAAATAAAATATAGATAATTGTCATATCTTCCTATTTATTTTTATGTTGATTTATGATTTTATAAAAAATTTATGAATTTTATAAAATCTTTTTCCGAGTATTTATAAATTATTTTATATAATCGGGAACCAACCGACGTCACCCATTTTTACGTTTTTATAAACCGAAACTCTTTCGAGAACTCCTTTCTAACCTAATTGCAATACTCCGAGCATTTTCCATGTTTCGACTTTTTCGATCCGGCGTACGGTTTGTCCTGTGCGGGTCCCGGCGCAATATTTTTGATACATTATTCGTTTTGGTAAATCAATAAAATTCGTATTTTTGATAAACGAGATCTTTTTATTAAACAATTACAATTATCACCTCGTAATACGTGTAACCAGGCGCTGAGACCAAGACCGCAATACAAATTGTACTGATTTGGATAATTATCCCAAAAATCGGTACCGTTTGGATCTGTTTTTATAAATAAATGTACCATTTTGTATCCGAAATGATCCAACGGGATACTAATTTTCCGTAATTATAAATAGCCTTTACCGTATTTTATTTCGTACCAAAAATTATTTGCAAACAGTAATTATATAATTTTACAGAGAAAATCTATATATTCATATAAACTTTCAAGAATCAAACAGCAATTCAAAGGTGTTATTGAAATCCGTTTGGAAAGCTTGAGTAACCAAAACGAAGGGTTTGAAGTGTTCTATCAGATTATCCAAGTTTCAGAACTGCAGAATCAAAGGTTTATTTTCTATACTTTTATTTATTTTCGAATTATTTTGATTAAAAATATGAATTTTTGTACGGATGATTGTTTGAATGATTTGATACTTGCATGTTGTAGAGCTTGTTCTCCTGATGATTTTCATATGTCATATTACTGATTTGGAGTTCAATAACATGTTCAAAATTGAGTTTAATCTTCGAATTTTAAAATTAGGGTTTATAACCCGTATGAATGTTCTTAATTCAAATTTAGGGCTTTTTCTTTATAGGGGTTATTAGCTGTTGAAATATAGTGGGTTGTGTTCCTTATGAAATTTGCAATCGATTGGTATAAAGCTCGTTAACAGAGGATCCCTGAATCGAAGGGAGTTGTTTTTTGAAGTTTACGTCGGGTCGCCGAAAACCGGCGAACTTCTCGGCCAATTTCCGGCCAACCCAGGGGTTATTGATGTGTTTTAATTGCATGGTTAAACTCCTGGTATTTAGAAGATGTAATCTGGAGGAGATGGTGGTGTGAAGATGCCGGGAACATGTTTTCCGGCCATCCCCATAATTTTCCGGCGACTGAACTGCTAAATTACAGTTTAGTCCCTGGACTTTTGGGAACGATGAAGTCTAGTCCCTATAGTTTGCAAAGTTTGCAAAAATAGGATTCCTGTTTATAAATTATTTAAAAATCATATTTCCTATTTATTTTAATTATAAAAATTCATTTTTAATTCCTGAAAATTCCAAAAATTATTATTTTAATTCCAAAAATTATTTTTAATTCAAAAATAAATTTGAATTAATTAGTTAATTAATTTTAGTTAATAATTAATTGATGAATTGGTCAACTAATTCGAAAATTAATTGATTAATTGATTTAATTAATTATTAATTGATTTTAATTAATTATTTAATTAGATTTAATTATTTAAAAATAATTTAAAAATTCTGAAAAATAGTTTCGAGCTTCCAAATATTATTTTAAATTGTTTTCAAGGGTCGATAATTATTATAAAATTGTTTTGAAGCCCGATTTAGCCAACCGAACCCTGTTTATTGCTTCGAAATTAATCCAACGACCCATTTTAATTTTGAAAAATGTTTTAAAAATCATATTAAATACCCGAAAGCCTGTTTATGACCCGAGACTCCTTTATAAATGATATATCATTGATTGTTTGACGTGTTACGTGTTATATGTGACTTGTTGTTTAGCTTTTGGTCTATATGTTCGGTATTTACTTGTTTATAGCATAACTTTCAACCCGTTAATCGGATTTGGGTAAAACGAAGGATAGATAGAAGTATATACCGAATAGAATCGTATGAGTTGAGTATCGATAGATCTTTATGATATGTGAGCAGAAGAGGCAAGGCGTAGGAAAGGGAAACAGATAGTCAAGGAGTATGAGATTGTGATTGGAAGTTAGAGAAGTATAGCAAGCTAATATCAGGCAAGTGTTCTGAACTTTCTCGAGATATATTGTAGTTGATTAATAGTCTTGTTTCATATTGCAAGTGCTTTGAAGCACTGAACCTTAAACCTTGATTCCAGTTGTTGATCTTTGAGCCGTAAACCTTATTCTTTTTGAACCATTGCTTGTTGTATACCCGAATACGAATCACAGATATACGATACTACTCCACAAATACATACAAACTAAATGCCAAACACTGAATCAAATTGCTTACATATTCAAACCATTGTACCTTATGCTTTGAAAAACCAAATCCTTGTAACCTTGAAATGTTGATTCATTTGTTATCCAATTCTTTCATTACCTAACAGCCATTCTTTGAAATTGACATATTGATCCTTTGTGAAGATTGCAACCATTTCATTATCGAATATCCAATGTTGCTTATAATTTTGTTTATTACTTTACATTGTTTATTCTGTTATTATATTAGAATTGGATTATTTTATAAAATTAGGACCAGATTCGTGGTCATACCAGATTGGTGGTCAAGTTAGGCCAATGTGTGCCTTGGATCCAGTAATTAGAGCAGAATTGTGTGCCTTGCTCGGGGTTAGTGTGTGACTGATCAGCAGCCTAACCTTGGTTTTAAAAATAAAAATATAATATCCAATTCTAAATCATTATTCATTATTCACTTGATATCATAACTCTTTTCACTTGATGATCATTATTCTCATTCTTGTCATTGTGACTTGCTGAGCTAGTTAGCTCATTTGTGCATTGTTGTTTATGTTCTTTTCCAGTTAAGAAGGAACCAGTTGGTAGCGAGGATCCCCAATCCAGTGTGAGAGCTAGGGGTCCAGGTTGATCGAGTTAAACTAGCTGGCAGCTTTTGAGATAGTTTAAGTTTGTAAAAGTTTGTAATAATGTTTAATGTTCAGTTCTAAGTTTGAATAATTGGGATTTGGACGTTGTAATATGAAGTGTGTGTGTGTGTGGCTTGTGTGCATACTTTAACCTGTTGTGGTTCGTGGTAGTTGGTAAGTAGGGTCACTACATATTATTATTATCTTTATTATTGTTATAAGCAGGTTATAAATAAGATGTGTGTGTGTGTGGACCCCAAACTTCTGACCCGGATTTGGAGGGCGACACAGTTTTGGTATCAGAGCTACAGGTTATAAGTCACTGACACAAGCCTAGGTTGATGGGAATGGGTAGAGGGTTAGGATTAGAAGTAAGGAAATAGAAAGATAGAACATCGAGAGGATGAGTGCGATGGTATAACAGGTATTAGTATAATTTGTGTCGTGGTTCGAGATTCTTATATTGCGATATGATTTCAGATAGCAGCGATGGCCGACTTTTTCATCTTCGTACCAGCTGATCACTCAGAGCCCTCAGTTGGAGGACCATCTTCGAATCTACGTCCTGTTGTTCCACCAGTGTTGGCTATTTTACCTCCACCTGTGTTGTAGCCCGTACCACTGCAGGCTATTCCACCCCCAGGCATGAGGTTACCTATCAGAGGACCCCCACCTGCTGATTCAGGTTTTACTGGTTACTCAGTTACAGGTGTACCTTTTCAGTTCTCTTCCTATCCTGTCCCATATCATCAGTTCGAGGCTTGCCTTATGGAGCAGCGATTCCTACGGGGTCAGATTCAGGAGCTATTATATATTTTGCGTACCAGAGAGGTTGGAAGTGGTGAGATGCGACTCAGAGAGAGACTCCAGGTATTTCAGAGAGCAGCTGCTGTGAGGATTGCTGAGGCTACTCATGAGGATATCACCCCTGATTTTCTTGTGGAGTGGGCTAAGTGGGTTTTGGAGGAGCTTGAGGAGATTGGAGGACCAGACTTGCCCTGAGCTAGAGGTACAGAGATGGAGATGTTGATCAGTGTTGTTGCGGTTGTTTAGTATGTACAATAGTGTGTAGTATGTATCAGTAGACTTTTGGGTTGTACTTATAGACTAGATCTGTTGACTAGTGAGTAGGTTTGTTGTACTCAATTGCTTTTTCTTCTGAAGCGTCTTTACGCTTGTACTACCTAAAACTTTTGATCTATATATATCAGTACCTTTTTCTTTCCAGCATTGTCATTTACATTACTGCACCTGTTTTACTTTACTTTATTTATTGTACTAGTTAAACCCCTGTGATACCATGTACCCTATTCCCTTAACTGTTTATATTCTGTAAAGAAGCATGCAATTTACTTAGTTCAACTGTTACAACGGTTTTAAAAAAAGAAATATTTCTATTTTACAAAAAATTTCTTTTATGTAAAAGATTTGATTTAAAAGCTAAATAAGTTGTTTGATTCTTTACAGAAAATGCCTCCCAGAAGAAATACCCGAACCAACACCCAGAATGAAGAAGCCAACAACAACAATAACAACCAAGATGATACTAACCAGAATGCAAACCCAGGACCCATAGACCCAGCAATAGCCCAGATTATTCAAATCTTGGCCCAACAAACTATTTCACCTGACACAAAAACAACAAAGACAAACCAATCCCCAGGTAACTTTTAAAACTTTTCAGGCAGTAAACCGACCAGTATTCAAGGGTTCCCTAGATCCGATTAAAGCAAATGTTTGGTTAAAGGAAATAGAGAAGTCGTTTGCTTTAGTTAAAGTGAAGGAAGAACAGAAGACGGAGTTTGCAAGTTATTATTTGAAGAATGAGGCCACCTATTGGTGGGAAACTGTGAAGACATTGGAAGGTACAAATGTTATTACTTGGGAGAGGTTTAAGGTATTGTTTTTAGAAAAATATTTTCCCCGGTTTGTTCAGGATCAGATGGAGCTGAAGTTTTTAGAGTTAAAGTAAGGAAATATGTCAGTAGCTGATTATGAAAGTAAGTTTGAAGAGTTGTCAAGGTATGTGCCGTCATATGTAGATACTGACAGGAAGAAGACTAAGAGATTCCAGCAAGGTCTAAAGCCATTGATCAGAGGGAAGGTAGCCATATTTGAATTGGATACCTATGCAGGAGTTGTACAAAAGGCCATGATTGCAGAGACAGAGAGTGAGATGTCACAGAAGGAAAAGGAAAGTAAGAAGAGGAAATTTGAAGGGAATGAAGGTCAGTCACAACCAGGAAAGTTTCCAAATTTTAAGAAGGGCGGATTTCAGTCGGGGAAAAATTTTAATGTCAACAAATAGAATATAGGCGATAGAGGTCAAGGCAATCGTCCAATCAATGTGAATCAGCCGAATCAGTTGAGGCTAACTTTTCCAGATTGTCAGGTATGTGGGAAGAAGCACGGAGGAGTTTGTAATAAGTTGAACCTGGTTTGTTTCAACTGTAATCAGAAAGGGCACTATTCAAGGGAGTGCCGCAATCAGCCAACGAGAGAGCCAACAAAAAAGGATCAGCCTACCCGAAATCCAGCGGTTAAGGTTCCAGCTATTGGATTTACATGCTTTAAATATGGGAAGCCAGGACATATAGCCAGGGATTGCAAGACATCAGCCCCAGTCAGTAACGCATTGAGAATTATGAAATCTCCCCCAGTAGTGAATGAGACTCCAAGGGCTAGAGTTTTTGATATGTCTGTAAAGGACGATATCCAGGATACTGATGTCGTGGCAGGTACGCTTAATGTGAATTCTTTATGTGCCAAAGTGTTAATAGATTCGGGAGCAACTCGATCGTTTATTTCTCAAGATTTTGTTAGTAAGTTAAATTATTCGGTTGAGTATTTAAATGAAATAATGACTGTAGAATTAGCAAATCAGGAACGTATATCTGTTAATCAAGTTTGTGGGAATTGTGAGATTGAGATTTCTGGTAATAAGTTTTGTGTAGATTTGATACCATTTAAGCTAGGAGAGTTTGATGTTATCTTAGGAATGGATTGGTTATCTAAGCACGATGCCCAGATAGATTGTCGAAATAAGAAGGTAATGGTAAAGACGCCAGACAAGAGGATAGTAACATTTAAGGGTCAAAAGCAAGCAAAGAAGTTCTTAACAATGATTCAAGCTAAAAAGTTACTACGGAAAGGATGCGAGCATTTTGTTGCTTATGTGATTGATAGAAGTTAGGAGCCAGCAAAACTTGATGATATTCCAGTAGTCAATGAATTTCCAGACGTGTTTCCCGATGAGTTACCAGGACTTCCTCCAGACAGAGAAATTGAGTTTGCGATCGACTTAGTACCTGGAATGGAACCAGTATCCAAGGCTCCGTGTAGAATGGCGCTCGTTGAGATGAAGGAACTAGCAAAGCAATTGCAAGAATTGTTAGAGAAAGGAGTAATCAGACCCAGTGTATCCCCGTGGGGTGCGCCAGTACTATTTGTCAAGAAGAAGGATGGTAGCATGAGCTCAATAAGCTTACAATCAAGAACAAGTATCCGTTACCCAGAATTGATGATTTATGTGACCAATTGAAGGGAGCCAAGTACTTCTCCAAGATCGATTTGAGATCGGGATATCATCAACTAAAGATTAAGCCAGAGGATATACCAAAGATAGCTTTCAGAACAAGGTATGGACATTATGAATTCTTAGTGATGTCATTTGGATTAACCAATGCCCCGGCAACATTCATGGATCTGATGAACAGAATTTTTAAGGAATACTTGGACAAGTTTGTTATTGTGTTTATAGATGATATTTTGATTTATTCAACGACAGAAGAGGATCATGCAAAACATTTGAGGACAGCTTTGGAGATTTTGAGGAAGAAAAAGTTATACGCTAAATTTTCAAAGTGTGAGTTTTGGTTACAGGAAGTTCAGTTCTTAGGACACATAATCAGTAATGAAGGGATCAAAGTGGACCCAGCGAAGATTGAAGCAATTACAAATTGGGAAAGACTGAGAACACCAACAGAGGTAAGAAGTTTCTTGGGATTAGTGGGATATTATCGCCGATTTGTTCAAAATTTCTCAAGGATTGCAACACCATTGACAAAGCTTACACGAAAGAATGAAAAGTTCGTATGGAATGATAAATGTGAAGAAAGTTTTCAGGAATTGAAGCGAAGATTAATTACGGCACCTGTTTTGTCACTTCCAGATGATCAAGAGAATTTTGTAATCTATAGTGATGCTTCTCATAAAGGACTCAGATGTGTTCTGATGCAGCGCGATAAGGTTATTGCGTATGTGTCAAGGAAATTGCAACCACACGAACAAAAGTATCCTACCCATGATTTGGAGCTAGCAGCCATAATTTTCACTTTGAAAATTTGGAGACATTATCTATATGGAGAGAAATGCGAGATTTATACGGATCACAAAAGCTTGAAGTACATATTCACGCAGAATGAGCTTAATATGAGACAGAGAAAATGGTTATAGTTGATTAAGGATTATGATTGCATGATTAACTATCATCCTGGTAAAGCAAACGTTGTGGCGGACGCGTTAAGTCAGAAAGAAAAGTTGAATGTGTTATCAGTACCTAAAGAGATATACAAGGAATTTCAGAAACTGGAATTGGAAATTAGAGTTTGTAAGCCTGATGAAGCGAAAATGTATAGTATGACTTTCCAGCCAGAGTTGTTAGAAAAGATAAGGAAGTGTCAAGAAGAGGTAATAGATCAGGAAATTAATCGTTTGATAGGTGAAGAATTGTGCACGCAAAAGGATGATCAAGGTATTCTTAGGTTTTCTTCTAGAATTTGGATTCCACCAGTGACGGAGTTGAAAAATGAAATTTTACAGGAAGCTCATAATTCAAGGTATTCAATCCATCCAGGAAGTACCAAGATGTACAGAGATTTAAAGGAAAATTATTAGTGGCCAGATATGAAGAGGGAAATTGCGGAATGGGTTAGCAGATGTTATACATGTCAGAGAGTTAAAGCAGAGCACCAGAGACCAAGCGGATTGTTGCAGCCATTAGAGATTCCAGAGTGGAAGTGGGAGCATATTGCCATGGATTTCATAGTCGGATTACCAAGAACGAAAGCTAATCATGATGCCATTTGGGTTATAATGGACAGACTTATCAAGTCAGCTCATTTTCTTCCTATAAATGAAAGATTTTCACTAGACAAGTTAGTCCATATGTACCTGAAAGAAATCATAGTTCGTCACGGAGTCCCCGTGTCTATCGTATCTGATCGAGATCCGAGATTTAATTCGAGGTTTTGGAAAAGTTTTCAAGAGTGTTTGGGAATGAGACTGAATAAGAGTACGGCTTACCATCCACAGACGGACGGCCAAAGCGAAAGGACAATCCAGACGATCGAAGACATGTTACGTGTTTGTGCCATTGATTTCAAAGGAAGTTGGGACGAGTATTTACCCTTGGTAGAATTTGCTTACAACAACAGTTATCATGCCAGTATTGGGATGCCACCCTATGAAGCTCTTTATGGACGCAAATTTCGATCTCCCGTGTATTGGGATGAAGTAGGAGAACGCAAAATACTTGGACCTGAATTGGTGCAACAGACGTAGGAAGTTATTGAAGTTATCCAGAAGAGATTGATAGCAGAACAAGTCCGCCAAAGGAAATATGCAGATCAATCAAGGAAAGATATGGAATTTAAAGAAGGAAATCTGGTATTACTGAAAGTATCTCCGTGGAAAGTATTGACGCGATTTGGAAAGAAAGGAAAACTGAGCCCAAGATATGTCAGACCTTTTGAGATTTTAAAGCGTGTTGGCAAAGTATTACGAGTTGGCGTTACCTCTGCACAGAGCTCATTCACAATGTTTTTCACGTATCGATGCTTAAGAAGTATAATCCAGACTCCAGGCATGTAATTGAATATGAGCCAATAGAACTTCAAGCAGATTTATCATATGTAGAGAGTCCGATAGAGATTCTGGAAGAAAGAGAGAAAGTGTTAAGAAATAAAGTGGTAAAGTTAGTAAGAGTACTGTGGAGAAACCCAAAGGTTGAAGAGTCAACCTGGGAGTTAGAAAGTGAAATGAGAAAAAAATACCCTCATTTGTTTTCTTAGGAGATTCTGAGGACAGAATCCTTTTAAGGGGGGAAGGATGTAATATCTGGGATATATCGTGTAATTATTTTTGCTAATAAATAAATATTATGCATGTTCAGTATTTATTCTGTGAATTAATTGTTAAGCGGTATATGTATTTGGATGTTTAAAAATAATATCAATTGAGTATTTTAATTTTTATATGTCCAAAATAAAATACAGATTATTGTCATATCTTCTTATTTATTTTTATGTTGATATATGATTTTATAGGAAATTTATGAATTTTATAAAATCGTTTTCCGAGTATTTATAAACTATTTTATATAATCGGGAACCAACCGAAGTCACCCGTTTTTACATTTTTATAACCCGAAACTCTTCCGAGAACTCCTTCCTAACCTAATTGCAATGTTCCGAACATTTTCCATGTTTCAACTTTTTCGATCCAGCGTACGGTTTGTCCTGTGCGGGTCCCGGCGTAATATTTTCGATACATTATTCATTTCGGTAAATCAATAAAATTCGTATTTTTGATAAACGGGATTTTTTTATTAAACTATTATAATTATCACCTCGTAATACGTGTAACCAGGCGCTGAGACCAAGACCGCAGTACAAATTATACTGATTTGGATTATTATCCCGAAAACCGGTACCGTTTGGATCTGTTTTTATAAATAAACATACCATTTTGTATCCGGAATGATCCAAGGGGATACTAATTTTCCGTAATTATAAATAGCCTTTACCGTATTTTATTTCGTACCGAAAATCATTTGCAAACAGTAATTATATAATTTTACAGAGAAAATCTATATATTCATATAAACTTTCAAGAATCAAATAGCAATTCGGAGGTGTTATTGATATCCGTTTGGAAAGCTTGAGTAACCAAAACGAAGGATTTGAAGTGTTCTATCAGATTATCCAAGTTTCAGAACTGCAGAATCAAAGGTTTATTTTCTATATTTCTATTTATGTTCGAATTATTTTGATTAAAAATATGAATTTTTGTACAGATTATTGTTTAAATGATTTGATACTTGCATGTTGTAGAGCTTGTTCTCCTGATGATTTTCATATGTCATATGACTAATTTGGAGTTCAATAACATGTTCAAAATTGAGTTTAATCTTCGAATTTTAAAATTAGGGTTTATAACCCGTATGAATGTTCTTAATTGAAATTTAGGGCTTTTTGTTCTAGGGGTTATTAGCTGTTGAAATATAGTGGGTTGTGTTTCTTATGAAATTTGCAATCAATTGGTATATAGCTCGTTAACAGAGGATCCCTGAATCGAAGGGAGTTGCAATTGATGTGTTTTGATTGCATGGTTAAATTCCTGGTATTTAGAAGATGTAATCTGGAGGAGATGGTGGTGTGAGGATGCCGGGAACGTGTTCTCTGACCATCCCCGTAATTTTCCGCCGACTGAACTGCTAAATTGCAGTTTAGTCCCTGGACTTTTGGGAACGATGAAGTTTAGTCCCTCTAGTTTGCAAAGTTAGCAAAAATAGGATTCCTGTTTATAAATTATTTAAAAATCATATTTCCTATTTATTTTAGTTATAAAAATTCGTTTTTAATTTTTGAAAATTCCAAAAATTATTATTTTAATTCCAAAAATTATTTTTAATTCAAAAATAAATCTGAATTAATTAGTTAATTAATTTTAGTTAATAATTAATTGATTAATTGGTCAACTAATTCGAAAATTAATTGATTAATTGATTGATTTAATTAATTATTAATTGATTTTAATTAATTATTTAATTAGATTTAATTATTTAAAAATAATTTAAAAATTCCGAAAAATAGTTTCGAGCTTCCAAATATTATTTTAAATTATTTTCAAGGCTCGATAATTATTATAAAATTGTTTTGAAGCCCGATTTGGCCAACCGAACCCTGTTTATTGCTTCGAAATTAATCCAACGACCCGTTTTAATTCCGAAAAATATTTTAAAAATCATATTAATTACCCGAAAACCTGTTTATGACCCGAGACTCCTTTATAAATGATATATCATTGATTGTTTGACGTGCTACGTGTTATATGTGACTTGTTGTTTAGCTTTTGGTCTATATGTTCGGTATTTACTTGTTTATAGCGTAACTTTCAACCCGTTAATCGGATTTGGGTAAAACGAAGGGTAGATAGAAGTATATACCGAATAGAATCGTATGAGTTGAGTATCGATAGATGTTTATGATATGTGAGCAGAAGAGGCAAGGCGTAGGAAAGGGAAACAGATAGTCGAGGAGTAGGAGATTGTGATTGGAAGTTAGAGTAGTATAGCAAGTTAATATCAGGCAAGTGTTCAGAATTTTCTCGAGATATATCGTAGTTGATTGATAGTCTTATTTCATATTGCAAGTGCTTTGAAGCACTGAACCCTAAACCTTGATTCCAGTTGTTGATCTTTGAGCCATAAACCTTATTCTTTTTGAACCGTTGCTTGTTGTATACCCGAATACGAATCACAGATATACGATACTACTTCATAAATACATACAAACTAAATTCCAAACACTGAATCAAATTGCTTACATATTCAAACCATTGTACCTTATGCTTTGAAAGACCAAATCCTTGTAACCTTGAAACGTTGATTCCATTGTTATCCAATTCTTTCATTACCTAACAGCCATTCTTTGAAATTGACATATTGATCCTTTGTGAAGATTGCAACCATTTCATTATCGAATATCCAATGTTTCTTATAATTTTGTTTATTGCTTTACATTGTTTATTCTGTTATTATATTAGAATTGGATTATTTTATAAAATTAGGACCAGATTCGTGGTCATACCAGATTGGTGGTCAAGTTAGAACTTAAATCTGTACTTAACTGAAATCAGCACTTATACTGAAGTCGGAACTTAAGTTATCAGTACTTAAGGTTCAGGAGATATTTATCAGAAGATAATATCAGGACTTAAAGGAAACGTTCAGATAAGGAAGGCGACTGATTAAAAGGAAAAGAAGATCAATACAAACATAAGAAGAGATATGCATGAAGAAGGAATTCTATGAAGAATATAATACTTGGAAGAAAAGATATCTGATTGATATATTTTAGGAAGCAGAATTATATTCCATATCAATTAGTGATTGTTATTCCCAATGGACTAACAATGAGATTTACAAAAGGGGGGTTGAATGTAAATCTCAAAACTTTTTCAAGCTTTGAGCAGTTTCTAAGGCTAAGTGTTTTTGTAAGCAAATGTGTGTGAATTGCTTGAAGCTAATGCAGACAGATATACATTCAAACCCAAATGTAAAGAACACAGAGAACTTAAAAACTTTTCTAGTGGATTTGTTATTCCACCAGAGATGTGTTATTTCAGAAAATCTGTGATTCAAAGAATTAAATCACAGCTGCTTCCTAGTACAAACTAGATGATTTTCTCTCTGGATTTTTTTAAACAGCTCTGGAAAATTCACATCTAATTACTAGCTGCTACTTGGTTTATATATCACCAAGTTTACAAGTGAAGATAAAACTGTAAAATACAATTAAAAAGGCTCTTCACATGTTTCTTCTTCATTTCTCTATCCAATGCAATTTAGGCTTAGCTGTTAATCTTTGAATACTTCCTTGTTTGCACCAGAATGGAAATGCTGCATTTTCTTGATTCCTCCTAGAGGCTTCCACATTCCAGTTTGTCTCTGTCAACCCATGTGCCTCTGTCATCTTATGAATTGTCACTATCAACTGCTAATGAACTAAGCATCCGTTGAAGCTTGTATCCGTTGATGCCTTATCCATTGAGGCTTTATCCATTGAAGCTTTATCCATTGATGCATTAGCAGTTGAAGTCTTTATCCGTTGAAGCACTTATCCGTTGATGGATATTATCCGTTGAAGCTTTAGAGACATCCGTTGAAGCTTTGTTTCTTATCCGTTGAAGGTCTTCAATATCAGTTGATACTTCTTCACTTATACAAAATTACAAGGCATGAAATATTTACAATTAGCCCTCCTATTTGCATATCCACTAGTAGTAAACATGACTGATAATTTCCTACAACATCTAAGAATTATAACTTGAATCCAGAGAATGAAATATGCTACAATACTAAACTTATTGCTAAGTAAAGCTACTCCTTCAACGGATAGCCAAGATGGTCTTATCCGTTGAGGCTACAAACACTAGATTTCTACTTAAGTGTTTTGTATAAATTATCATCAAACTAATACACATATTCCTAACAGTGATTATCTTGTAACTGTGTAGTATATAATCACAGACATAGGGTTTACACTATAAGTGTTCTCATTATCGAGAATATTATTCATTATAACCCTAGCAGCTCTCGTGATATTTGTTCATCACTGAGAGATGACAGTTGCATACTGTAACAGAGTTTATTGCTTTGAATAAAGTCTGTTTTATGTTACTTGTGTTATTAGAATTCGATTTGATTGTGCTATACACTGTATTCACCCCCCTCTACAGTGTGTGTGACCTAACAAGTGGTATCAGAGCCTATCTGTTAACACACAAACAGTTTAAGATCCAAAAACAATCATGTCTGAAGCAGAAACTCCAACCAAGCCCACCAAAACTGAAGAACCACCAAAGACACAAATCCATAGTCGATATGAGACTACAAGAGTTCCCATATTGAAACCGTCTGAATATCCTATATGGAAGGTGAGGATGACTATGTTTCTGGAAGCTACAGATCCAGAATATCTTGACAGAATCAAGGAAGGACCTCACAATCCAACAAAGCTCGCTGTTGCAGTTGCAGGTGAAGCAGCAAAGTCTGTACCAAAGGAGAAGAGTGATTACACTGCTGAAGATATCGCTTCAATTGCTAAGGATGTGAAGGTACGACACTTACTGCATAGTGCCATTGATAATGTAATGTCAAATAAGGTAATTAACTGCAAGACTGCAAAGGAGATATGGGATTCCTTGGAAACAAGATGTCAGGGAACTGATTCGATCAAGAAGAACAGGAAGACAATACTCACTCAAGAGTATGAACACTTTGACTCAAAGCCAAATGAGTCATTGACTGATTTATATGACAGATTTGTCAATATCTTGAATGATTTGTCACTGGTTGATAAGGAGTATGATCTTAAAGATTCAAACCTTAAATTCCTGTTAGCTCTTCCTGAAAGCTGGGATTTGAAGGCAACAACTATAAGAGACAACTATAATCTTGATGAAACAACTCTTGATGAAATTTATGGGATGCTCAAGACTCATGAACTTGAGATGGAACAAAGAAGCAAGAGGAAAGGAGGAAAGTCAAGGACAGTTGCTCTTAAGGCTGGAGAAGAATCCCCCAAGGCAGCTACCTCAAGGAAAGGCAAGGGAAAAGTGCTCATCACAAAGTCTGATACTGAGTCATCAAGTTCTGATAGTGATGATGACTCAGAATCTGAAAGCTTGCCTGAGACGGATGCTGATAAAGAGATGATGAAGCTGTGTGCTCTTATGGTGAAAGGAATCACGAAGATTGCATACAGGAAGTTCAGGAAGGGAAAGAAGTTTTCCAGGAGAGGTGCAAGTTCTGATAAGAAGAATTTCAGAAAATCTGAAGGCAAAGGAGGAAAGTCTGACAGAGGAGATTATACAAATGCCAAATGCTACAACTGTGGTGAAAAAGGCCACATATCTCCTGATTGCAAGAAAGTGAAGAGTGACAAAGGCAAGGCTCTTGTCACAAAGAAGAAAAACTGGACAGACACCTCAGATTCTGAAAGTGAGGAGAACTATGCCTTGATGGCAAATGCTGATCTGGCAAATGCTGAAAGCAGTACTGAAGCTGCTGAGTTAAAGGTACCTCAAACTACTTATGCCTTTCATACTGATGATATTAATGAGTTGAGAAGATATCTTAAAACCATGTTCATTAGCTATAGAGACCAAACTTTAAAATGTGAAAGATTAACTTCTGAAAATCTTGCTTGTAAAAAGAGGAATAATTATTTAGAAAAAGAGTTAGTCATGTTCCATCAAACTCAGAAAGATAGAGATGATGTTTTCTATGTTAGGGATGAAGTACTTAAAATGAATGAATCTCTAAAAGCTGAGTTAGAAAAGAAAAGAGAGATTATCAGGACTTGGACTAACTCTGGCAGAACAACTCAGAATTTGTTAAGTAGTGAAAACTGGAAAGAGGGCTTAGGTTATGGAGAGGATAAGAATGATAAAGGAACTGTAGATATTAAGCCTATAGTTGTTAAACAAAAGCCAAAGTTAAAACCTGTTAAGTTTGTAGCTATAAAGTCTGATACTGAGAAATCAGAAGTTAAAAAGGAATTAACTTCTGACAAACTAAAACAGGAAAAGACAACTGAAGTAAACGTAGGCTTAATGACAAAGAAGCAGCTTAAGCATAAGCTAAAAGATGTTAAGAATGCAAACAAGGTAAAATCACCTAGGAAAAATAGGAATGGAAAGGAAGGTGTGAATAAAAGCAATGATTATAAGCCTGTTCCTGATGCTCCTAGAAAAACGTGTCATAACTGTGGAAGTTCTAACCATCTGGCTTCTTTTTGCAGGAAGAATAAGAACATAAACTCCTTATCTTCAAAGTCAGGAGTTAAGAGTCAGTATGTTAGATATAAGCCACAAAGTCCTTGTTTTCATTGTGGTAGTTTATGGCATTCCATTTATACTTGTAAGGAATATCATAGTCTGTACTATGATTATTATCAAATAAAACCTTCTTTAAAGAAAGTTAGCATTGTTCCTTCTAGTGTAAGTTCTGATTCAAAGTCTGATAGTGTAAATTCTGATAAGAAAAATGTTAACATAAACTCTGATGCTAAATCCGCTGCAAATGTTAACAAACTTAATAAAGCCAAAGGATCCAAGCAAGTCTGGGTCCTTAAAACTAATCATTAGTGGTCTTTGTGATTGCAGGGCAACATGAAAAACATCCTAGTTCTGGACAGTGGATGTTCAGGATATATGACTGGAAATAAAGCCCTATTATCAGACTTTATGGAGAAGGTTGGCCCAAGTGTTTCTTATGGAGATGGCAACATTGGAAAAACGTTGGGATATGGCAATATCAATCTTGAGAATGTCATAATTAAAGAAGTAGCTCTAGTCTCAGGACTTAAACACAATCTGCTGAGTTTTAGTCAAATTTGTGACAGAGGTTATCATGTGGATTTCTTTGAAGAACAATGTGAAGTTGTAAGTAAATCTACAGGCAAGGATGTTCTGAAAGGATACAGGTGTGGTAACATTTATGAAGCCAAGCTTTCAACAAGTACTGATGGTTCTGCAGTCTGTCTGATTAGTAGAGCATCAATTGAAGAAAGCTGGAACTGGCACAAGAAACTCTCTCATTTAAATTTCAACAATATAAATGAATTAGTCAAGAAAGATCTTGTGAGAGGACTGCCAAAGTCAGTATTTGCTCCTGATGGCCTTTGTGATTCTTGTCAGAAGGCTAAACAAAGGAAATCTTCATTCAAAAGCAAGACTGAATCATCAATTCTTGAGCCTTATCACCTACTACATGTTGATCTATTTGGTCCAGTGAATGTCATGTCTATTTCAAAGAAGAAATATGCTATGGTCATAGTGGATGAGTTCACCAGATATATATGGGTGTATTTCTTGCACACTAAAAGTGAAACTCCATCTATCTTGATTGATCATGTCAAGCAACTGGATAAATTGGTCAAAGATTCTGTAAAGATAATAAGAAGTGATAATGGCACTGAGTTTAAGAATTTGATCATGGAAGAGTTCTGCAAAGACCATGGAATTAAGCAGGAATTTTCTGCTCCTGGAACTCCACAGCAAAATGGAGTTGTTGAAAGAAAGAATAGAACTCTTATTGAAGCTGCACGAACTATGCTTGATGAAGCAAAGCTTCCAACCTATTTCTGGGCTGAAGCTGTGCAGACTGTTTATTTTACTCAAAATGCAACACTCATTAACAAGCATGGAAATACACCATATGAGATGGTGAAGAAAAAGAAGCCAAATCTGAAATATTTTCATGTATTTGGATGCAAGTGTTTTGTTCTTAAGACTCATCCTGAACAGCTATCGAAATTTGATCTAAAAGCGGATGAAGGAATCTTTGTTGGATATCCACTTTCCACAAAAGCCTTTAGAGTTTTTAACTTGAGAACAAGGGTGGTCATGGAATCTATCAATATCTCCTTTGATGATAAGAAAATTAATGGACTTGAAGATTTCAATGATCATGATCAGCTGAGATTTGAAAATGAAGACTTAAATTCTGATACTGAAAATCCTGACAGTCTAAATCCTGATAATGCAAACTCTGATGGATTAAACTCTAATGTTATTGAAACTGTGGTGACTACGTCAAAGGAAGATGCACCTGTGCAGGGGGAGCATACTGAAGATATATCCACATCTCAAGAAATATCAGAACATACAACTGGCTCTTCAAGTTCTGATTCATCAAGTTCTGATAAGCCAAGTTCTGATAGTTCTGAAAACTTAGATTCTGAAGGATCCAACTCAGAGAGCATAGTTTCAGGGGGAGCATCAGAAAATGTTGATGAAGATAGCATGGATCATGGGGGAGCATCCAGTTCTAGAGAAAACCTTCCATCTGCAAGGAACTGGACTAAATCACATACACCTGACTTAATTATTGGGAATCCTGATGCAGGTGTCAGAACTAGAACAGCTACTTCAAGTGAATGTATTTACAATTCTTTTCTTTCTCAGACTGAACCAAAGAAAGTGGAAGAAGCTCTTCAAGATGCTGATTGGGTGCAAGCAATGCAGGAAGAGTTGAATGAATTTGAAAGAAACAAAGTCTGGACCATAGTACCAAGACCAAAGAACAGATCTGTTATTGGTACAAAGTGGGTATTCAGAAACAAAACTGATAGTGATGGCATAATTACAAGGAATAAAGCAAGGTTGGTTACAAAAGGATATTCTCAATAGGAGGGAATTGATTATGATGAAACATTTGCACCAGTTGCTAGATTGGAAGCCATAAGGATATTTTTGGCTTATGCTGCTCACAAAAAGTTTACTGTCTTTCAAATGGATATAAAAAGTGCTTTCCTCAATGGAGAATTGGAGGAGGAAGTATATGTTGAATAACCTCCAGGCTTTGTAGATTCCAAATATCCAGATCATGTCTACAGGCTTGATAAAGCACTTTATGGCCTTAAGCAAGCTCCAAGAGCATGGTATGAGACTTTAGCTCAGTTTCTTCTGGAAAGTTGATTTAACAGAGGAACTATAGACAAAACACTGTTCTACCTCAACCATAGAAAGGACTTACTTCTGGTTCAGATATATGTTGATGATATCATCTTTGGTTCTACAAATGACAGACTTTGCAAGAAGTTTGCCAAACTGATGCAGTCAAGATATCAAATGAGTATGATGGGGGAACTTAGCTATTTTCTGGGCCTTCAAGTCAAGCAGAATGAAGAAGGCACTTTTATCTGTCAAACCAAGTGCACCAGAAATTTGCTGAAGAAATTTGGAATGCAAGATTGTTCAAGTGCATCCACTCCCATGGCCACTGCAACAAAACTGGATAAGGATACTGGTAAATCAGTAGATATTACTAATTACAGAGGTATGATTGGCTTTCTACTCTATCTAACTGCTAGTAGACCTGATATCATGTATGCTATCTGTCTTTGTTCAAGATTTCAAGCAGATCCAAGAGAACCTCACTTAACAGCTGTGAAAAGAATTTTCAAGTATCTTAAAGGAACAGCTGATTTGGGATTGTGGTATCCCAGAGAATCAGATTTTAAACTAATAGGTTACTCAGATGCAGATTTTGCTGGTTGCAAAATTGACAGGAAAAGGACAAGTGAAAGCTGCCAATTTCTTGGAGGCAGATTGGTTTCTTGGTTTAGCAAGAAACAAAAATCAATTTCCACATCAACTGCAGAACCAGAATACATTGCTGCAGGAAGCTGCTGTGCACAAATTCTTTGGATGAAGAATCAGTTACTGGATTATGGGTTAACATATTTTAAAATCCCTATTTACTGTGATAATAAAAGTGCTATTGCTATGACAGGTAATCTAATTCAACCCTCAATGACAAAGCACATCAGCATTAGGTACCACTTCATAAGGGAACATGTGGATGAAGGTACAGTGGAATTGCACTTTGTTCCAACAGATCAACAATTAGCAGATATCTTCACAAAACCACTATGTGAAGCTACTTTTACAAGATTGGTAAATGAACTTGGAATGGTTTCAGGTTCTTTCTCTAAATCTGCTTAGTTTTGTTCTGATACATCAGACTTTATGATCAGTATTTACAGATATTACTCTCTTTGTGTATTCTGTGCCTAATTGAAAATTGCTTAAGTACTGATTGTTGTCTGATGTGAATTTCTAAACTTTGATAGTGAAATGACTGTTTCTGTGACTATTCAATCCTATGAGGATAACTGTGCTAGATGCTGACCTAGTAGTCTTTAATATATTAGAGATCCCATGTTAGAAGTAATTATTTATGTGGAAATCTATTGACACAAGCAAATTCTAACATTGAGCTTAGTTAAGTTTACTTTATCTATCTTATTACTAAGTCAAAAACTAGAATAATGCTTCTCATTTGTTAAGTTCTGATGTAAGTAAATCTGCTGAATGTAATAAGTGCTGATAAACCTCACTTATCAAAAGAAAAAGGAAAAGAACAAGGAATAAAAATCAGGTACTCCTTTGAAATCTAGAGTAAAAATGTGGAAGGGACGACCCAAGTGCATTTCTAGTATTAAGAAATATGCATCAGAAAAGCAAAAATAATTATTTTTCTTGGTGACTTTTCACACTCTATGATTACTGGAGAAATACTCAGATAATAGCATAAATTCTGATTAGCAGTCGTGACTCACTTACACTGAGAAGCCACTGTAAAATGGAATTTCAAAAGATGCATAAAATAGGCACAAAACAGTTGAGGTGGACTCATGCATGAAATCATTCAATAGTAGGCTTCAGAATAATGACAGATTTTAAGTAAAGTTCTTAGTTATGCCTTATTTCTAAGATGTACTAAAGTGAATCATACTTTACTCCTTGTCTGATATTTAGCTTAATGCACACACTTACGCTCCATATAAATGATAAAAATTACTGTGGCGATAAATGTTGTTTTAGATAAACAGTTTATGTGTCAGATTGCATAAATTCTGAGGACAGGTTCTGATGGAAGTTCTGATGATTAAGTTCTGAAGAACCGAAATCAGAGTTTGTGTGAAGAATTACAGAAATAGCCATTCAACTTTTCGAGTTAAGAAATCATGTTCTGATGACTGTTAAGTTCTGATATAAGTCTAAGTGCTGATATTAAATTCTGATTCTTTACTTGACTTATTTATGGTTAATATTTGAAACAGTCTTATTTTAAATCAGAATATGTTTGGGTGGAATATTAACAGTCAATACAATTAGGGTTAGTGGTACACGTCCATGCACAGTAATATTTACTTGTTTCTTGTGCGCATTAAACCCTGTTTAACACTTCCAATGGCTGTTTTTACTCTCCTCAGTCTAGGGAGACGAGGTAGAATTATTTCTACCTGTCAGCATTAAATTTTCCTTGCGTCTCCTGGCATTTCATTGCCTATAAAAACCAACACTTTACTCAAGTCAGTACATCTCTCATTTTCTGTCAAACTCTCACTCTCATCTATTTCTCTCTCATCACAATCATGGTGAACTATAACTTAGCTCTAAACTATGATACCTTCTCTCTCACCATGAGCTGTCCAGAGTGGCAGCAGGAATGGCATGTTACTGCTATTCCTGATAATGTTTGGGACTCTGTTCCCCAAGAGGTTCTGACAGACCTCTTGTTCTTTTATATGGATTACCATCGCCATGTTGAGCGATTGGAAGAAGCACGGCTGGAAGCTCTTCGACAGCAAGAGCGAATCATTCGTCTCGCTGTTCTGTTTGTAGAGAGTAGGAAAGAGAAATAGGCTTTGTAGCTTAGGACACTCTTGTAATCTTGTGCTGTAATTTCAATTTCATGAATGTATTCTCTTAATATATTAATGGAATTTTTATATTTTTACAAGATGTTGTCTATGAGTTGTTTGAAATTCTGATACTTTTTTAAATCCTGATTTATCCATATTCTGATGACCATTTTATTACTGATAAAAATCAAGTTCTGATTCTGACGTGACAGTACCTGATTCCTTGATTTATTTTTTGGTCATTCTCTCACCTGATGTATTTTTACAGAATATTGGTTTCGTAGTAAAAATGATTTAATAAGTGGAAACAGTTTAAATTTTAAATTAAAACTGAATTACCTTGATTAATGGGATTACTTGGTAAGTGGAACGGTTTTTCCTTGAAAACTGTATGTGATAAGTAATGATTACTGTTTTCCCGTGCCCATAATTATTCCTTACTGCTGCATGTCTGACAGGTGTCCAACAGTTACTTTTTCTACCGTGTATAAGTAAAAGAGAGAGAAGATTGTAAAATCTTTTATTTACTTTCACACTTTATCTTTCTTTACTTCTATTCTCTCTCATCTCCTGACATTGTTTTTCGTACAGACATTTTATCAAACACCTTACAGTCAACCTTAATTCTCAATTTTTCTCATGGCACATAAGGATTTGATCATAGATGGAGCCAAGTTCGTTCTCAACAACTATGCTGCAATCTTAAATCATGATGAAGCTCCATCTGAGTTACACTTTGTGCAAGATCTTCTAGCACATAGTGAAATTGGGTATGCATTGACCCAGCCTCAAGTCATTTCCAGCCAACAACTTCTGACGTTTTTGCGGACTGGGTATTTTGATAATGGTGGTGCTACTGGTACTCCAAGTATTATTTTCGAAGTCAATGATGTTGAGCATGTGGTAACTCCTGGAGCAGTTCGTAAAGCTCTACACTTACCAGAAGGCTGCATTTTCTCAACACTGGAGGAACCAGTTCTACAGCAGCTCATGGCCAATTTGGGGTATGAGAAGAGTTTGGCCAAGCTTGGACAGTTGAAACGAGCACATATCAGAAAGGAATGGAGCTTTTTCTTCGACTGCATCACTAAAGTATTTGGCAATAAGTGTTTCAACTTTGATGCCATTCCAATCATGAGTCAGCACATCGGGTATGCTATTATTCACCAAACTCATTTTGATTTTGCAAGTGTTGTGCTAGGTTTTATTAGGGATAGGATGACAGAGGATAGAAATGTAGTTTACTTTGCTAGATTCTGTCAGCTTATATATACCTTTTGTTGTGCTAATGAACCCCAACCAGCCAGTTCTTTATTTCCACCTTTTAAACTTGCAAAACGTGCTTTTAATGACTTGGTAAATGCTGACCTTAAGAAAAAGGTGGCTAGACCCTTACAGATACCTCAGTCTGTAAAACAGATCTTGGTAAATGCTGATCCTCTAACCTACAGATCTGTTTACCCTGATGTACAACCCACCACCATCACCCAGACAACTCAACAACCATCAGAACATACCATACATACACTTCAATCTACTCAACCTTCTGTCAGGACATATCTCAAAACTTCACAGCTACCTCAACCTTCATCATCAGCACATACTGTGAAGCCTTCATCTTCCAAGCCCAAGAGGACAAAGACTGTACCTCAGACAACACAGAAGAGAAGGAAGTTTGTTCTGAGAGATGAGTCAGATAGTGAGGAACAGGTTCCTGAACCTGTTATACAAGAAGCTGAGAAGGTCTCTTCTCAGAAGGATACTGGAATTGGGGGATCTAAGCTTCTCAAAAGGCTTAGAAGAATGTCTTATGCTGAAACTCCCAAGGAATCTACACCTTCAAAGAAAAGAAAGAAACAGAGAGCTCACAGGCCAGCTTCAGATGATGAGGAAGCAGCAGCTAAGGAAGGAGATCAGGAATCTCTGATCTCAATCGAGCCAGAATTTGCTGGAGCTACTGCATCTCCCTCTTCATTGTCACCAACTCATGAAGCTACTGCTACAGATAAAGCATCTACACCACCTGTGTCTCCTGTACATGAACCAGTATCTACTGAAGACCCAGGCACAAGTGCTGAAATTGATATTCACAATCTAGTTGTGCCTGAGGTTCTCTATTTAGAAGCTCCAACAACAATAAATTCATCAACAACACCACTTACTGATGCTAATGAAACTCCAGAATTGTCTGCAACACCTTCTCTGCATCTAGATGTTGATGATCAGAATATAGGTGAGCATCAGACTATGGATGTTGATCAGAATTTGGAAGCAGATCAGCACTTAGAGGAGGATGATGAAGTCTCAATTGCTTCTCATACTGTTCTTTTAATAGAAAATGTTGATTCTGTCAGTTCTGATGCTGCAAATGCTGATGATACTGGTGATGTTGCTATGAATGCAGATGCTGATGGAGCTGGTCCTTCAGGACATGCATCTCAACAGACTGTTTCTAAATCTGAACTAGTCAAGAAGTTTGTTCGAGGAGAAGCACCAGTACCTTGGAGTGAAACTCCTAAAGGACAGGAGTGGACTAAGGAATGGAACACAATTACCTTTGTTCCATCTGAAAAAATTATTGTTGAGCACTTCGCGAAAGCTGATGAGATGCTAATTACTGATGATTTCAAGACACAGCTTCGAGTCACTGCATTGAGTACTAGATATCTGCAAGGTCTACATTCAACAACTCATGCAAAGTTACATAAAATTCAGGAAGAATTGCTCAAGCAAGAAACGATTAACAAAATTGACAAGAAAACTTTCTTTCAACCTACCTTTGATAGAGTTGCTTACATTGAGAAGACCCAAGAGAAGCAACAGTCTCAGATTGATGATATTTTGAAAAATCAAGCTTCTCGGCAATCTCAACTCGATGAAATCCAATCCTCAGTGGAATTGCTTGTCTCTCTTCTCTTACCTGCTGATATCAAAAAGGGGGAGAAGGTAATTAAGTCCAAATGCAAAACTGTTAAGACACTGAAGGGGAAGGATGATGAAAAAGATGACCAGGGAAACTCTGGAATGGGTGGAGGTCATGGTCAAGGTAGTGGTTTCTCATCAAGAAGAGCTGAAGCTACAGGTCATAGAACAAGTTATAATACTGGAAAAAGAATTACTTCTGATACTAGTAAAAGGATAAGTTTTGATGAACTTTTGTATCTTGATGAAGAAATATCAAGACAGTTATTTCTTAAGGAAAATCCAGGAATGGACTTTGAGGGTCTAATGGAAGAAGAAGCTAGACTTAAGTCAGAAAAAGTCAATTCTAAATCTGAAGCTTCTGTTGGTAAAAAGAAACTTCCTAAGGCCAAAGGCATTGTGATAAAAGAAAGGACAAATCCTGAAGCAACCAAGGTCAAATCACAATTGCAGATAGATCCAAGGTCCAAGGGCAAAGAAAAAGTTGGTGAACCTATCAAGGTTTATGTGCCTCCTGTGGATGAAGAAATTACTGTTGAAGATGTTGATCTTACTCTGACTTCAAGGAAGATTTCTAAGACAACCTCTGACATGGCTCAAGTTGTTCAGAGTCAAGATATAGTTAGTTCTGATATTACAGAGAAGCAAGTAACCTCTGACATAGCTCAAGTTGACTTGATATCAAAACATAAGGAAAAGGAAACCTCTGACATTGCTCATGTTAAACCTTCAAAGTTACTCCTACCAGGATTCACCAAAGCCAAACAGACTCAACCTTTGAAGACTGCATCAAGTGGTTTTGAAGCAAGAGTGCTTACTGGAAAGGAAGCAAGAGATAAATATGGATTGGGTAGTGCTGATGAAAGAAGAATACAGAACACAACCAATGATCCAACTTCCTGAAGTGAACCAGGTATTGGAGCAACTCCTGAAAGATTGAATCAACTAGAATCTCTACAGATGGTTTACTATACCTACTTGAAAGAACACATCTTGTTGTACTTCATGACAGATGGTAGGGTTTATCATATAAGGGAAAATGCTATTTTACTGAAATATTTTGAAGAATTGGAACATGTATTATTTTTACTTCAAGTGTATGATAGAATAACAGAAAGTGCTGCAAACTATTTGAAGAATCAAATTCAGAGACAAAAAAGGCTTTATTCTGTAAAGTCTGACATCACATATCTTCCAAACTATAGAGATCACAAGGGTGATATTGTTGAGATGAAGCCTAACTCTGCTAAGATTATAACTACCTTTCTGGGTTATAAGGCTGTAGAATTCAATCTTGAGTCTGACAAGGCGTATTTGATCAGACTGGATCAGGACATAAGGAAAGCTATAATTAATGATCTCAGGGCTGCTATCTTCCAAACTAGTGAAGATTCTGCAGAACTTAAAGATGCTAAAAGGAGGATGATTGATGAACTCAGATATGCTGAGAGATATTTGTTAAAGAACTATCTCAGAACAACTCCTGACATCAGAGAGATCAAAAAGTGAAGCCAAGTCAAGATCTACAACTGCTCAAATTCTGATATGAATACAGACTGAAGTTGTTATCAGTAGTTAAAATTGGTAAAGCTTTAAGGACTGTAAGTTGTAGTTATCTAGTCAAATTTTCATGCATTTGTACTTAATGTTTTTGACATCATCAAATATCTGTTAAACTTGTATATTATGCTAATTTACAAGATGGGGGAGATTGTTAGATATATTTGATAATGTCATGACTAATATGATTTATGTTCAGTTTTCAGATCTTACTTAAACAGGACAAATCAGTACTTAACTGAAATCAGCACTTATACTGAAGTCAGAACTTAAGTTATCAGTACTTAAGGTTCAGGGGATATTTATCATAAGATAATATCATGACTTAAAGGAAACGTTCAGATAAGAAAGGCGGCAGATTGAAAGGAAAAGAAGATCAAGACAAACATAAGAATAGATATGCATGAAGAAGGAATTCTCTGAAGAATAGAATACTTGGAAGAAAAAATATCTGATTGATATATTTTAGGAAGCAAAATTATATTCCATATCAATTAGTGATTATCTTGTAACTGTGTAGTATATAAACACAGACATAGGGTTTACACTATAAGTGTTATCATTATTGAGAATATTATTCATTGTAACCCTAGCAGCTCTCGTGATATTTGTTCATCACTGAGAGAGGACAGTTCCATACGGTAACAGAGTTTATTGCTTTGAATAAAGTCTGTTTTATGTTACTTGTGTTATTAGAATTCGATTTGATTGTGTTATACACTGTATTCACCCCCCTCTACAGTGTGTGTGACCTAACAGTCCAGGTTAATCGAGTTAAACTAGCTGGCAGCTTTTGAGATAATTTAAGTTTGTAAAAGTTTGTAATAATGTTTAATGTTCAGTTCTAAGTTTGAATAGTTGGGATTTGGACATTGTAATATAAAGTGTGTGTGTGTGGCTTGTGTGCATACTTTAACCTGTTGCGGTCCGTGGTAGTTGGTAAGTAGGGTCACTGCATATTATTATTATCTTTATTATTGTTATAAGCAGGTTATAAATAAGATGTGTGTGTGTGTGTGTGAACCCCAAACTTCTGACCCGGGTTTGGAGGGCGCCACATTCACAGTTCAGACCCAAATCCAAAACCAAACCAACCTTTGGTACTTCTCAAAAGGTGCCAGTTGTAAAATCTGACACATCCTCCAGACCTAAAACCTCAAAAGCTAAATTTGTTCCTCAATCCCACCAAGGAGAAAGAAAAGGCTGATTCTGAGAGATGAATCAGATGAGGAAGAAAAGGTCCAGGTTCCTGCATCAGAACCTGTGACAGAAGAAGCTGAAGAGTCAACTCTCCAGAAGGAGAAAGCAGCTGAAGCTTCTGGCATTCAGAAAAGAAAGAGGTCTTCACATTCTGATATAGATTATGTCACCCCTCCATCTAGAAAATCAAAATTGAGGAAGATGAGAGCAGGTGTGCATATTGCACAAACTCAATCTGAGGATGCTAAAGATGCTGAGGAAGGGGATCAGGAATCTCTGATCTCATCAGAACCTATTGTGATTGAAGCCTTGCCAGCAGCTGAAAAATTCTGATTCAGGAATCTGAAATTCCTGAAGTCCACAGATTAGAACCTGTACAAGAATCTGTGATTTCTCCACCTCACTCTCCAATCAAAGCTACAGATAATTTTATGCCCTAGAGATAACACTATTATGTTTACATTATGAAACATTTGGATTATTAATTATGATTATATGGATTATTCTTTAATAATTTATTATATCTTTATTTTCTGCGATAAGATGTTAGATTAATAAATGTCCTTGGAATATGATATGTAAATCTATATCTCTAAGTACGTGTTAGGTAATGAATCATACACGGAGGGGGGGGGTGAATGTGTTTTTCTGATTTTAGGCTTTTTTGAAAGTTAATGATTGAACAAAGTAAATTAAATCTTGTATAGAAAGTGTTCATGCAGAAATTAAACTTGCATAAAATAAAGAACACAAATCTTTAAAACTCACTTAATTTTTATATAAAAATTAAGACTGTTTTGCTACAAAATTTCTAAGCTCTTTGATGTTAAAAAGTTCAGCTTCTTCTTGAGAGTGATACAAGAGATTTTATCTAAATTGTTACTTCTAACTGGAGGACCACTGTTAACTTTATAACTCAGTTACTGCTGATTTACACAGTGGATAATAAACATGCTATTAGCTTTTCTAAACTGTCACTTGTCATTTCTATTTATAGAAAAGCAGATCTTCCATTTATGGCTTAGCATATCTTTAGCATCTCGTGTTTACTTTAATCTTCCTCTATCAGTTAATCTTTGTCATTGATCTTGCACACTCTTCAAGCTGCTTTTTGTAGACTTGTCAATCCAGCTGTTGGATTGTTTGTTGATTGTTTATCTTGGATATTGAACTGATCTACAATTTTGTACTTTGAGACTGTACCTCGAGATCTCCAGTTTGAATTAGTAGCACACTTGACATATAGCTTATCCATCGAGTAGATATTGCTCATCCATCGAGTAGATGTTGCTCATCCATATATAGCTCATCCGTCGAGTAGATATTGCTCATCCGTCGAGTAGATATTGCTCATCCACCGGTACTCTCCGGAGTTCTCGAATGACTTCTCTATAATATTAAATTTGTGACTTGTAGAGATCTTGACTTAAGAATATTTTTCTCCAAACAGAATTCAACTCCAAGCTTCTTCAAAATTCTTTTGAGGCATGATCTTCTTGTTCTTCTTCCAAATAGAATCCTTAGGCTTGATACTGTTTTAGGAAAAAGACTCCAGTCTGCTCCTTTACATTTTTATAGACTTTAAGTGTTACAAGTACAAAATATAAATTTAGATAACAATACAACTTACTTAGGGTTGACCCCAAGCTTAACAAAATACTGAAAATAACTGTTCATTAATCTTCTACTCAGATCAGATATCAGATGTTGATTTGATTTGCTTCATACTATGATCATAGATGTTAATGACATTATTAGCTCCAGTAATCTTTGACATCATCTATTATATATTACAATCTCCCCCAACTTGTTCATTATGAAATTATGCACAAGTTCTGATTGTTGATGTCAAAACTTTAACTAAATGCAGAAACCAATCTTCCCATCTGATCTTCTTTTGTTGATTTGCATTTAGATTTATTCGTCTCTCCCCCTGTGAAGAATAGAATATTTTATTATTTGGAAACATCCATCAGCTGTTTTGGCAGGCATTTAGATATATTCTCCCCCTTTTTGACATTATCTCCTGGTAGAAAGATCCAACTAGATGCACATTGTTCAAGCTACTGTCATTGTCCATTTAGAACACTGTCTGCAGCTTCAAGCTCCAGTGAGATTTGTGAAGATGAGTTTATCAAATAGAATAGAGTTTCCATGTATTTCTGCAGAAAGAGTTTGTAAAAAAAATCCTAAGCTCTCTGTTCTTTTGAATAAGTAGTCTCACTACTTCTCACTGCACTAGTCTCATGATTGTTGAGAGTCAGAGTTCCCTCACAAGGATTTCTAAATCCATGCACTCATCTACCTCTCCTTTTGCCAGGAAGGATCGTGCCTCTCTTGTTCTCTATTTTTGTCTCTCAATCTTTTCTCTTATTCTCACATAAAAGGCTCAGTTATGGTTTGACTTACAGAAATAAGAGGTGGCCGAAAAGAGTTGTCTGTGATCATATGATTAGGGGTAATCCATATAGGTCTAATCATACTCATTTCATCAGAAAAGAGAATATTAACTTGAAGTTGTGAGGTGAATGAATCATTTAGAGCACCTGTGACTAGGGTCACAGTTTGACTCACAGATTGCTCTATGATTATGATAGTGTGTTGTTCTCCACTTGTAGTGGGAACCTCCAACTGAATTGGAGGGGATTTGACTAGGTTACTAACATGTACACCAGCCTCAAACCCTTGTGTATCTTGCAACACACTAGCACATAAATGTGCTATACTTGCCCTTCTCATGACATTGTCATAGGAAATTTTACTTCTAGCTTTTACTGCTAAAGCAGCTTGTGCTTGAGTTATGAGGGGAGTTGTTCCTTTTTGAGGAAGCTCCAATTGAATAGGAGAGGATTTAGATAGCTCCCCCTCAAGAGTACTACCCTCAAACCTTACAAGTTGTGAAGACTATTTTGTACATGAAGGTGCATTAGGAATACTCATGGAATATTCAGTAAACTGATAAATTTTCCATGTTTGGTGGTTTCTCTTCTCAAACAACAAAACACTCTGAAGAACATGATAAAATTGTTATCCTTTTGTACAACAGGTTTCTTTTGAGAGTCACCTGAGTGGGATTATGTTTGAGTTTATGTTTGAGTTGCTGTATCTGGGATAACTACAGTTTGGTTTATAGATGTTCTAGCTGCATGTTAACACAAATACCTGTTGATTGAAAATTTGAATTTCCTGTTGTTGTCTGAGTGGATTGTGTTGAACCTGTAATGCATTGAACATATTTATCTATTTTGAATAGGCATAAGCATTGAGACATACAATTGCAAGCATTATGACAGGAAAACTAATAACCAATTAATTTGTAAACACAAGGCAATCATGACATAAACAATCAAACAACAAAAACAAATTGATAGAGAAGAAGAGCATTTTCATTAAAATTAACCACATAGTACATTAAGATTCAAATTACATCAAGTAAATCCTAATCCTAACTACTCTAATTTGGGCTTCTTCTTCTCAACCTTCAATCACCTTGCCCTGCGCTGGTAAGATCTGGACATGGAGTGTGCAAGAGAGATGATCCTCCCCTGCAACTCCAAAGCAGCAAGGCATTGCTGCTCAGCTACCCTAGCACGTCTCTCATGCTCCAGAGAGACTTCCATCTCAAAAAAAAGAATTCTGAGTTGATCATCCCACGAGAGTTTATCAAAGATCTCTCGTGGAATATCAAAGGGGCTGCAAACAACCCCACTGAGACGGACACATAGTCCGAAAGGATCAAAGTAAATTTGATCTGCATCTAGATGATGGACAGGCTGGTAAGCTCTATGAATAAGTCTGTAAAAGACTGGGGCATCCATTAAAGAGAAGGAGAGAGAGATGAACAGGAGATGAGTTTGAAATTAGATGTTTGTTGAGAATAGGAGTAGTGATGAATGATAAAGAGTAAAACGTTTTAATTTATAGAGGGAGTAAAAATAGAAACCAATAGAATCTTGAGTTGCCCGGATAATAAGAGTAATAATCACATAAGCATACTTGACAGTTAAAAATGACTAGTTACTGTTCCCCATGCAAGTACTCAAGAATATTAGTTCACTTTAGGATAACTATTCCCCATGCAAATAAACAAGTACTCCATACACAAAAAGTAACTCCTCCTATCAGCATACAGTCAAATAGATTTAACCACTATCAACATTCTCAAAACATTACATATAATTTACTAGTCTACTTTACATTAGACTCACAAAAGAAAATATTAGCGCATTAATGTGTCAATAAGTCAAATTAATTATAGATAAAGTATGTCAAAAGTATTTTACTGAACAGAAATTATGAATTAAATTATTTCAGTTTTTCATACTTTTTGCTTCTTTTGATCTGTTATTTTTTAACTTTATATAGTTAGAATATGAGTCAGTAAATATTCAGTTTGCTTAGAATTTCGAGAACTTCCAAGTTAAAGTAATCGAGAAGTCTGGGTATTTATAGTAAAGGTAGATGACTTGTCGAGAACTCAAAAATAGACATTTGGATTTGTCTATTGAGAAGTCATTTAGAGAAGTGAAGTACATGTCAAGAAGTCATTTTAAATTACTCTTATAGAGAACTCAAACTTGACTTATCGAAATGTCAAATAAATACCCAGTTTGTCCAAAAATTGGACTGAACTAATTCTAACTTTTACTTGAATAAATTCAAAATAAAATTAGAATAAATTTTCCAAAAAAAAATTTCCAAAATAATTTATCAATTTAAATTATCTCAGTTCTGAGTCTTTGATAAGTCAAGAATTGTACTTGTAGAGAACTCTGTGAATGAACACTATTAGAGAACTCTACAAGGACTTATCGATAAGTCATTTTAAACCTATCGAGAAGTCACTCGAGAAATTAGTAAATTGACTTATCGAGGACTCACTCGAGAAGTCCTAAAATGACTTGTCGAGAAGTCAATTTATACTTATCGAGAACTCAGTTCTCTAAATACTTTTGGTTTTTGTAATTCTGCATTGTGTTAATTTTACATATTAAGAATGTAAACTAACAACCAGGCAGTTTACTCGGAATTTGAAAAATTCCAAGTTAATTGAATTTGAAAAACAAATATGCAGAGATTTTTGAAATATTTATAATTCATATTTCAGTTAATTTCCAATTTAATCAAATTAATTTTGATTTACTGGAGATTAATCTGCTGCAAAATATTAGCTGAGTTCTTGAATTAGGATGAAGAATTGAGCATTCCAATTTCACTTACAAGTCTAGTGAAAGTTGCTTAATCCAAAGTTTAGTAAAAATGTCAACTAGTTGTTTTTCTGTTGGTACAAAAATGAGCTCAATGGTACCATTAGTAGCATGTTCTCTAATAAAATGGTACCTCACATCAATGTGCTTTGTTCTAGAATGATTAACCGGATTTGCTACTATAGATATAGCACTAGTATTGTCACACATGATAGGTATTTTGTGTAACACTAGGCCATAATCTATTAGCTGATTTCTAATTCAAAGCACTTGAGCACAACAACTTCCCGCAGCTATATATTCATCTTCAGCTGTAGAAGTTGATACAGATTGTTGTTTCTTGTTGTACTAAGATACAAGTCTTTGTCCAAGGAATTGACAGCTTCCACTGGTACTCTTTCTGTCAACCCTGCATCCAGCAAAATCTGCATCTGTGTATCCAATAGCTTCAAAACCAGTTCCCTTAGGATACCATAATCCCAAGTTAGGAGTCCCCTTCAAGTATCTGTAAATCCTCTTTACATCCATCAAATGTGATTCTTTTGGATTGGCTTGAAATCTTGCACATAGACATGTTACAAACATGATGTCTGTTCTACTTGCTGTTAAGTAAAGCAATGATCCAATCATCCCTCTATAGCTTGAGATATCTACACTCTTGCCCTTTTTATCCTCATCCAACTTTGCTGCAGTAGACATAGGTGAACAATCAACCATTCCAAACTTTTTCAAAAGATTCTTGACATATTTAGTTTGGCTTATGAAGATACCATCACTTCTTTGGTTGACTTGAAGTCCAAGGAAGTAACTTAGTTCCCCCATCATACTCATTTCATATTCATTTTGCATAAGCTTGGAGAATCTTTGGCACATCTTCTCATTAGTAGAACCAAAGATGATATCATCCACATAGATCTGAACTAGGATCATATCTTCACCATATTTCTTGTAGAAGAGTGTCTTGTCTATGGTTCCTCTAGT
Organism: Apium graveolens; assembly: GCF_009905375.1. Taxonomy (NCBI): domain Eukaryota; kingdom Viridiplantae; phylum Streptophyta; class Magnoliopsida; order Apiales; family Apiaceae; genus Apium; species Apium graveolens. Next base: position 252,215,797 of record NC_133648.1, read on the forward strand.
AAAACCATGCTTCAATAGGAAATCTGATAGTGTGTCATACCAAGCTATAGGTGCCTGTTTTAGTCCATATAGAGCCTTGAGTAACTTATACACAAAGTTTGAAAATTTTGGATCCTCAAAGCCAGGAGGTTGTTGCACATAAACTTCCTCTTCTAGCTCACCATTCAGAAAGGCACTTTTGACATCCATTTGATACACTTTAAAATTTGAATGTGCAACAAATGCTAGAAAAATTCTTATAGCTTCAAGTCTTGCAACAGGAGCAAAAGTTTCATCATAATCAATCCCTTCTTCTTGTGAGTAGCCTTTGGCAACCAACCTTGCTTTGTTTCTGGTAACTATACCATTTTCATCCATTTTGTTCCTGAACACCCATTTTGTTCCAATAATGCTTCTGTTCTTTGGTGCAGGAACTAACTTCCAGACTTTGCTTCTTTCAAACTGATTCAGCTCTTCCTGTATGGCAGATATCCAGTCAGGATCCAATAGAGCTTCATCAATTTTCTTAGGCTCTACTTGGGACAGTAAATATGCATGTAGGCACTCATTAGCAGTTGCACTTCTAATCCACACACCAGCAGTAGGATCACCAATAATTGCTTCTCTGGAGTGACTTCTATCCCACTTCCTTGTGTGAGTTTATTGACTTGTGCCTTCATCATTTTCTTCATTATTGGTGTGACTGGTAGATCCTTCTTCTCTTTCTCCCCCTGAGTTTGTGCTATCAAATTCAGGTATTTGAGATGAGCTTCCATTCCCATGATTTTCCTGTTCAGTAGTCTCTTCATTCATCATTTGTTGTGCATTAACTTCAACTTCTCCATCAGAATCACTATCAATGTTGAGATTTTTAAATGCAAGGGCTTCAGCTTTATTATCATCAAGGCATTCCAAGCCTGGACACTTGTCATCATCAAAGGTCACATATGTGCTTTCCATGATCTTCTTTTGATCAATCACATAGACTTTGTAGGTTGTTCTTTCCCGTGAGTATCCCAGAAAAATTGCTTCAAAGACCTTTGAGTCAAATTTTCCCACATATTCAGAGTTGTCTTTCAAAATGTAACACTTGCTTCCAAATACATGAAGATGCTTTACGGTAGGCTTTCTCTTGGACATGATTGAGTAGGGTGACTTGCCATATGCCTTGTTAATGAGACATCTATTCTGAGTATAGCATGCAGTGTTGACAGCTTCTTTCCAAAAACTTGTTGGAAATTTGGCATCTTACAGCATCGTTCTAGCAGCTTCAACCAATGTTCTGTTCTTTCTCTCAACTACTCCATTTTGTTGAGGTGTCTTGGCAGCTGAGAACTCTTGAATAATGCCTTTGCCTTTGCAGAATTCACTTAATGTAACATTTCAGAATTCTGTTCCATTGTCACTTCTTAGTCTTTTCACACAATTGTAATATTCAGCCTGTTTTTCTATCTTCTTGATGTGCTCAATTATGATATGTGGAGTTTCATCTTTAGAGTACATGAACTCTACCCAACTGTATCTTTAGAAGTCATCCACCATCACAAGTGCATATCTGTTCCTTAAAATTGATACGACATTTACAGGCCCAAACAAGTCCATGTGAATAAGCTGCAAGGGTGCACTAATGGAATTCACAGTCTTTGACTTATGACAAGATCTTTTCATATTTCCTTTCTGAAAAGCTTCACAGACTTCAACTTGAGCAAACTCCAGCTTGGGCATGTCTCTCACTAACTCCTTTTTGACTAAGTTGTTAATTGCCTTGAAATTCAAGTGAGACAGCTTGTTATGCCATAGCTTGCTTTGTTCTTCTGATGCCTTGTTATAGAAGCAGCAAATACCATCCTTATTTGTTGAGTCCAAGTCTGCAACAAACAAGCTTCCTTTCCTTGCTCCTTTCAGAGCAATTTCACCAGTTTTCTTGTTGATAAAGGTGCATTCTTCTTTGTTGAATAAATCTTCAAAGCCTTTGTCTGCAAATTGGCTAACACTGAGAAGATTCACCTCAAAACCAGCTACTAGTGCTACATCATCAATGACAACATTTTCAGAAACAATCTTGCCATATCCCATTATGAATCCTTTGTTATTGTCTCCGAAGGTCACCAATGGGCCAGCTTTCTCCTCACACTGTGATAGCAGGGCCTTATCACCTGTCATATGTCTAGAACATCCACTTTCAATGATCCATATGACTTCCTTCACTTTGCCCTGCACAAAATAAGATTCAGGTGTGTTTAGTAACCCAAACAGTGTTGGGTACTTTCTTCTTGTTAACTGATTTAGCAGAAGTAGAGTGATTTGTTTCAGATAAAATTGAATTCAATGATTGTTGTGCACTATCCCTTTCTGATGTAGACTCAATTTTTTATTCTTTAAGATCTACTCTCAGTTTGTGGAAACTTTTCATAACTTTCAAGTTGTAAGGGATGCAGTCAAACTTATCACAGAATGAGTAGTGGTCATTTAAATTTGCTTCATTGTACTTGCAAGCTCTTTCTGTTGGCTTACTAACACCCTTTTTACAAAGGTGGGTTAGGTGATTTATAGAACCACATTTTTCATACTTCTTTCCAAGAACATCTGCAACATAGGCCAGATTATTGCTTTTGGTTATCCCCTTTTTCCCATTTCTATTTTTCTTCTTCTTTCTTACATCTTCAATCATGGTTTCTTTGACAGGAGTCTTGGTACTTTGATTGTCCATAAGATTTTCTTCAGCCTTGGAAGATTGAGTTGAACTTGTATTTTTCTTTTCATTGTCCTCATCTGCAATTTCTTGCTTGATGATCAATTCTTCTTCACTAAAGTTTACTTCACAAGTCTTAAACACAGGTGACCCAACATTTCTCAGCATTGTTGGAACATTTTCACTCTTTGTTATTTTTCCTCTGTCACCGGTGTTTTTCTTTTTGCTGTTTAAGGCATCATAATCAAGACCAATGGCAATGTTTGCACATGGTTTATTTTTCTCATGGTACTGACCAACCAATTCAGATGCATTCTTGAAGGACTTCAACTTTACTTCACTTTTCTCCAGTTTTTCTCTTAGCACAACCTCAATCTCATTTGCACACTTGAGCTTGTTTTCAAATAGCCATTTTCTTGTTTCAAGGCTTCAAGCTCCACTGTCAACAATTCAGCTTCTTGTTTTTCACTTTCAAGCTTCTTATTTAACTTTGTTAATCTGCTAACTTCTTCATTAGCAGCAACCATGCTTGTATGAATGTGAAACATTTATGTGCTCATCTTTTCAACAGTTTCCTTATATTAATTCACATTTAAATCAGTGGAGGTAAGAGTTGGTACCTGTGATTTAGATGAGGATGACTCTCCTTGCTCCAAGGCAATGAGTGCATAGTTTCCTAGTTCTTCATCTTAATCATTTTCAGAGTCATCCCAACTTTTACCTTCTGCAATATCAGCTTTGCTTTGCTGTTCCTTCATAAGAGCTTCATACTTTGCTTCAAGTTCAAGATACGCTTTATCTTTCTTTGCCTTCTTGGGTTTCCTGCATTCTGTAGTAAAGTGGCCTAGTTCATCACAATTGAAGCACCTTATATTAGATATGTCAACAAATCCAGTTTTGTAACCACTCTTGCTATCAGAATTGTACTTCCCTTTCTCTTTCCAGCTGCTATCTTTATTAAAGGAATGTCCTTTACTTTTGAAGTATCTTGGCTTCCTTACTCTAATGTTAGAGAATTTTCTAGCCAGATAGGCCATTGACTGATCTAGCTCATTCAGTTCTTCAAGAGTATAGAACTCATCCTTTTCCAATTCTAGTATGACTTTCTCCTGTGAATCAATTGTTCTCTGCTCACTTGTTGAGGCAACTGGAGTATGAGATCTTGGTTCATCATTAGATGTTTGGCCTTCATTTACTATTAAATCACTTGAACCATCTATAACATATCCTTGGCCAGATCTCAATGATTGCCTTTGAATCATCTCTAGTTCATAGGTTTTGAGAATTCCGTATAGAACTTCCAGAGTTATTCTGCTCAAGTCTCCCCCTTCCCTGATTGCTGAGATTTTCTGTTCCAAATGGTCAGGGAGAGTAAGCAAGAACTTTAAATTCACCTCTTCAGCTTCATAGTATTTTTCATGAAGCTGCAAATTATTTATCAGCGTGTTGAATCTTTCAAACACATCAGTAATGCTTTCCTTAGGCTTAGCCATGAAACCCTCATACTATGAAATCAGTATCCTTCTTTGATTATATCTAACCTCCTCAGTTCCTTCACACAGTATTTCAATCTTCTCCCATATTTTCTTGGCAGTGTCACAGTTAACAATATTGTTGTACATCATATTGTCAAGTGACTCAATCAATATCAATTGCAAGCTGCTGTCCAGGGAGACTTTCTCCTTTTCAGGGTCAGAATACTCAGCTGGATCTTTAGGAGCATAATGAGCTGGTATGACCATGTCTCCATCTGTGGATTCCTCAATTCTCATCATAGGAATGAAGGGTCCATTCTTAAGGATCTGAATATAGAATGGATTGGCCATCTTGATAAACATCATCATTTTCTTTTTCCAAAGAGTGTAGTTAGCTTTGTCAAATGTAGAAATTTTGATGCTACTGATATTCTGTGTATTTATTCTTCCAAGATCTTGAATCCGTTTACTTTCAGATTTTGCTCTGATACCACTTGTTAGGTAATGAATCACACACAGGGGGGGGGGGGTGAATGTGTTTTTCTGATTTTAGGTTTTTCTTGAAAGTTAATGGTTGAATAAAGTAAATTAAATCTTGTATAGAAAAGTGTTCATGCAGAAATTAAACTTGCATAAAATAAAGAACACAAATCTTCAAAACTCACTTAATTTTTATATTAAAAATTAAGACTGTTTTGCTACAAAATTTCTAAGCTCTGTGATGTTAAAGAGCTCAGCTTCTTCTTGAGAGTGATACAAGAGATTTTATCTAAATTGTTACTTCTAACTGGAGGACCAGTGTTAACTTTATAACTCAGTTAACTTTATAACTCAGTTAACTGTTGGTTTACACAGTAGATAATAAACATGCTATTAGCTTTTCTAAACTGTCACTTGTCATTTCTATTTATAGAAAAGCAGATCTTCCATTTCTGGATTAGCATATCTTTAGCTTCCCGTGTTTACTTTAATCTTCCTCTGTTAGTTAGTCTTTGCCATTGATCTTGCACACTCTTCAAGCTGCTTTTGTAGACTTGTCAATCCAGCTGTTGGATTATTTGTTGATTGTTTATCTTGGATATTGAACTGATCTGCAATTCTGTACTTTGAGATTGTACCTCGAGATCTCCAGTTTGAATTAGTAGCATACTTGACATCTCGATAAGTACATAGGCTTATCGAGATCTCTAGCACTCCATATTGAGTTTGACTTGTAGAGGTCTTCAGCTTGTCGAGATTTCTAGTCTTCATATCTTCACTATGACTTATCGATAACTTTGAGTTCTCTAGTGAAGGAATGACTTGTCGATATCACCAATCTTCAGTTTTGTAAAATTGGCTTGTCGATATCTTCTTGAGTTCTCGAGTAGCTTTCCTGACTTCTTCACTCCCGGTGGATATTGCTCATCCGTCGAGTAGATATATAGCTCATCTGTCGAGTAGATATTGCTCATCCATCGAGTAGATGTTGCTCATCCATATATAGCTCATTCATCGAGTAGATATTGCTCATCCGTCGAGTAGATATTGCTCATCCGTCGGTACTCTCTGGAGTTCTCGAATGACTTCTTTATAACATTAAATCTGTGACTTGTAGAGATCTTGACTTAGAATATTTTTCTCCAAACAAATTTATTCAACTCTAAGCTTCTTCAAAATTCTTCTGAGGCATGATCTTCTTGATCTTCTTCCAGATAGAATCCTTAGGCTTGATACTATTTTAGGAAAAAGACTTCAGTCTGCTCTTTTGCATTTTTACAGACTTTAAGTGTTACAAGTACAAAATACAAATTTAGATAACAATACAACTTACTTAGGGTTGACCCCAAGCTTAACAGATTACTGAAAATAATTGTTCATTAATCTTCTACTCAGATCAGATGTCAGATGACCATTTGATTTGCTTCATACTATGATCAGAGATGCTAATGACATTGTTAGCTCCAGTAATCTTTGACATCATCTATTATATATTACCGTACGTGACTTAGAAATGAGATTATGAGAATAGTATTGATATTCCTAAAGTTCCCTAGTCAAGTATTATTGTTAAGGGACTATAATAAATATATTGAGAGTAGTGTGTTTGTTGGCTGATGATCACATCTCATTGATCATAGGTATGGTGATACTAAAGTCAAAACACAGGCACATGTATTAAATACATGGTGCTGGATTGACCCATTGTGAGATACTACATGTTTATAGTGTCATAAGTTAATCTCACAGTGATAATGATGTATTGGTCCTTTGATATGAAATCATTATATTTCTATACGAGAATTAATATACATTGATACTATTAAAAGTTATCCTTGACCATGTAATAATAAAAGTAGACATTGGGTACATTATGAATTGTATGAGAAATATGAATGATCTAGATGAGATTTAGCCCTCCTTTATTAAAGAAGTGATATTATCGGTCTCTTGATTGAGTAAGACTATAACATTCATGGTCGTGCTCAAATACTGATTTGTTTAATAGTTTACTCATTGATCAAGGAAAGAAGGATTGAATGTTAATAGAGGATGACACAATGCATGCCTCGAGTTTGATCTATAATATAAGGCTAAAGAGATTATATTACATTGTACATTATTCACGAAAGGTTTAATTGATCACCGATTTAGTTATTATTACTTGGGTAACAATGATGTATTACTAGAATGCGCTCATTGTTTATGATTTTAAATTAGATTTAAAATTCTTGCCAACGTAATAATAACCTAAAGGGTCGCACAAAGAATGATTGGAGGATTATTTAATTTAAATTCGGATTTAAATTAAATGTAAGTAATTCAAATTATTTGTTATTAATTAAGTGTGGCTTAATTAATTAAATAAATAGGAAATTCGAATTTAACATTAAATCCGAAATTAAGTTATTGGATGATTAAGTGAGACTTAATAATACAATAATTAGAATTTCAAATTTAATAATAATAACTCTAAAATTCAGTTTAGGGTTGGAGGCCCATTAGTTCTTGCCTATATAATATCTTTTTCTAATAGAATTAGGGTTAGACGTACTATTTGATAAAACATAAACCCTAGCAACTTGAAGAGAGATAGAGAGAGCAAAAAAGCGGCCTCAAGAATGTGCTAGTACACACCCATCCTCTGGGCGATCATTCGTGTGGATACCTTCAAGGCGTAGATCGTTCCAGTGACGAGCTACGTGGTGATCATTCAAGACCTCCATTTTTCCATTAATGTAAAGCTTCTTAAGGTAAACATACTGAACTACGAATTAAATATTGTTTTTTGCATGGATCCTGCGGAGGGTTTCGATTTTTAAGATTTAAATTTACATTTTTCGTTGCGTTTATGTGCTAAAAACCCTTCATCTATGACACAGATTTTCTCACTAGGACAACAACTTGCTGAATTAAGTCAAGTTTCTAAGTCTGTGTCAGAGTTTTTCACTAAGATAAAACTATTTGGGATTCAATGACTGATATTGATCCTCTTCCTTGTTGTACTTTTCAAAGTGTACTTGTAATGTTTCACAGAGAATTCATCAGATGCAGCAAGATCATAGACTTCTACAGTTCATGATAAAATTAAATAGAAAAATCTAGTGTAAGGGGGGATATTTTGATGCAGCAGCCTATGCCTACTTTTTCTAATGCCTTCAGATTATTTTCCCAAGAGGAAAGGCATCAAGAACTGTCTCATTTGACAGCACACTCTGATTCTCTGGCTTTTGTAGCAGAAAATAGAAGGAGTAATATCAATAATTCTGCGCAAAGGTCATTTAAACCAGGATTTTCTCAGAAACAGCCTTTTAATAAAAGCTTTACTCGGACTGGAAATAAGAAAGGGGCCAACTATTTTTGCACACATTGTAAAATATCTGGTCATAGTACTGATAGATGTTTTAAACTTCATGGTCACCCTTCAAATTTCAAAGGTTTTAGAGACAAAAAGGTGGTTGTAGCAGTCACTACTGGAGATCAGTTAGATTCTGCTGAGAACTCTACAGTTACAATTTCAGTTGCACAATATCAGCAATTGATAGATTCTTGGATAAGCAAAATCTCAATTCTACAGGGACTACTTTTTGTCAGACTCATGATGCTCTCTTGGCTGGTAAGCTATGTTTGCTGGCTAATAATTTTTCAAAATCAGAATGGTTGATTGACAGTGGTGCTACAGACCACATATGTTCAGATTTAAGTGTTTTTCTTTCTTATCAACCAGTCACTAACTCTAATGAGTTCATTTTGGTTCCTGATGGTAGATAAATCAAGATTGTTCATACATGATCTATTCAAATCCTTGACAATTTAATTCTTCACAATGTGTTGTATGTACCAAATTTCCAGTATAATCTGATTTTTGTTCCCAAATTATGTGTTGATAGGTAGTCATCCGTATTTTTCACTGTTAATGAATGTTTTCTTTAGGACCATCTGAAGAAAGGGCCACCAACTCTTCTTGGTACATTTCATGGAGGTTTATACAGTACTGCAGGCTTATCAGAATTGCGTTTCAAGAAAGGATTACTTTCTTTTAAAGAGGATATTAATGTTTGGCATCTCAGACTTGGACACAAACCTTGTAAAAGATTAAAGCTGGTTCCAGGTCTATCAGGAATCTCTGATTCTTCTTCCAACTAAATCTGTCAATTTTTTCCTTTAGCAAAGCAAACAAGACCATCTTTTCCTCATAGTAGTATTAAGACTACTAGTCCTTTTGAGTTACTGCACATTGATGTATGGGGTCCTTATAAACTAAAATCTCATAATGGATGCAATCAATTTCTTACCATAGTAGATTATTATAGTAGATTTACTTGGGTACATATGCTTAAAAGTCGAACTGATTGTGTGATAGTTATAATGGGTTTCTTTAATCATGTGGAAACTCAGTATAAATCTAGAGTTCAAATAGTAAGATCAGATAATGCTCTCGAACTTTGTCAAGGTCCTATGAAGACTTTGTTCTTGCAGAAAGGTATAGTTTACCAGACTAGTTGTAGTTATTCTCCACAGTAAAATGGTGTTGTGGAGAGGAAGCATCGACATTTACTTGAGACTGCTAGGTCACTTCTTTTCCAATCTAAAGTTCCTGCCCAATTCTGGAGTGAATGTGTTTTATGTGCTACTTATTTAATAAACAGAACTCCTTTGCAGAGTATTAATGACGAGACTCCTTACTTTCGGCTCACTGGTAAGCCAGCTTCTCTAGAACACTTAAAAGTATTTGGATGTCTTTCCTTTGCTTCTTCTAGTCTAAATCATAGAACTAAGTTTGATGTCAAAGCTGTTGATTGTGCTTTTATGGGATATTATGTAGTGCAGAAGGGATACAAGGTTTTGAATCTCTCCGATAATCAATTGTTTGTTTCAAGGGATGTGATTTTCCATGAATTTCATTTTCCTTTTCATACTCATAAACAGGCTACATTGTTTCCTTCTGACATTTATCTTCCAGCCATAACCACTTCTCCTAAAGAAGTGGGAAATCCTGAAGATATAATGGGAACTCCTGACAATATAGTGGGAAATCCTGATAGTATAATGGGAAATCCTAACTATTCATTGGGAAATCCTAATGATACTGTGAATGATTCTATTCCAACTGAAAAATACATCAGTTCACCTACTGATCATACTTCAGTTGATCTGTCTGATCTTCTCCCTGTTGCATCTTCTTCCAATTTTCATACTTCTTATAATCATCACACTACCTCTTCATCTGTATCTTCTGTTCCTATCAGACATTCTACAAGGATTCATAAAATGCCTTCTTATTTGAGTGATTACAAATGCAATACAGTTACTAGTATTACTTCTCCTAAACATTGGTGTTATCTAGTGTAAATTTCTGTTTCTTTTCCTAAATGTCAACTTACAGAACCACATTCTTATCAAGAAGCAGCTACTCATCCTTTGTGGTTCAATTCTATGCAATTAGAATTATGGGCTTTACATGATAATCACACTTGGGATTTGGTACCCTGGCCTCCTGGAAAGAAACCTATAAGCTTTAAATGGGTCTTCAAGGTTACAATCAGAGGTTTGGAATCGACTATGAGGAGACTTTTTCTCCTAATGGGGACTGTCAGAATTTTGTTATCGTTAGGAGCAAGTCGACACTGGACTCTTCATCAACTTGATGTTAATAATGTTTTCTTACATGGGCATTTAAAGGAGGAGGTCTACATGAAAGTTCCTAAAGGTATCCCTAACCCTTTGAACTTAGTTTGTTTATTACGTAAATCCATTTATGGCTTCAAATAAGCCTCTCGGGAATGGCATGCCAAGCTGGTTGAAGAATTGCTTGAAAGAGATGTGTCCTAAGTCCAATCATGTATGATGATTTAGGAATAACTTTTATGTAATTTGTTTGATTTCAATTATATTAATAAAAGACTTATTTTATTTTTATTACGGGCTTTATTTATTTAAGTGTTTAAATAAGATATACCATAGTTTAGAGTAAAGTTTTTCATGGATTATGATGAGATCATAATAATGAGACCTAAAAGATGATAACTCCGAACTTAAATAGTTCATGGTCGTAGGATTACTAATTGGTAATTAGTAATCCGCAAAGATCGGTACATACTATGTTTGCTTCATTATGAAGGATGTCTGTTCTCATAGACATTTGTGTGGTGATACTATAGCTAGTATGTAGGTGCTTATTATAGAATAAGTTCACTGAACATGACTCGTACAGCTGAACAACTGATGGAGTTCACTCACGTGTCAGCAGTTGTTCACATAGTGATAGTTGTACAAGTGTCCTTAGACTTGAGGTCATCATAGTCATCTTGTGTACACCGAACTATAATTTGGTGTAGTTCTTAGTCTCCAGGGACAATAATAAGGGCTCTTCTGGGTGTAGGAATTTGTACACGAAGATAGTGAATGATCAATAAAGGATCTACCCCTTCCAGTGAAGGAAGAGAATGTTCTATGATGATCCACTTATGCTAGTTCAGGAATCTCTGGCCAGAGTGAATGGAATTAGAAAGGAGTTTCTAGTTCACATTAATTAGAACTAAGCATAGTGAGTGGGAAAGCATATGATTAAATTAGATAGGCTTGACATGAGTTACATGCCTTGTATTTAATCGGGATATTGCAGGGTAGAAGGAATTGATTGTACGGTAACTATTCACTGAATAAGTTCTTGGTATTCTAAGCAGTGAATTCGTATTATCCGGATAGTCGCGATATGTTGAGAAGTATCCTTCACGATGTAGAATAAATATGATTAATTTATTAAATAATAATATTTAATGAATTAGAGAATTTATATAAATAATGATAAAATAGTTTTATTATTATTTATTCCTACTACCGGTTTAATATTGAACCTACAGGGTCACACCATAAAAGAGAATGATTTAATGCTGGAGGAATTAATTAATAATGGTTGGTAATTATTTATTTGTGAAATAAATAATTAATTAGCAAATTTAATAATTGATTAAATGAGATTTAATTAATTATAAATTTTCTTAATATTATTAATTAAGAATTTAACTTTTGGAAATTAAATCAAGTGAGAGAATTATTTTCTAAAGTGTTTTGAAAAGGGATTAAGGATTAAAAGGTGTTTTAGTTATTAGTAATCAATTAAAGGGTTATTAATAATAATATTTTATGGGAAAATTTTCAGCTGAAATTTTTGCCTATAAATATACTATTATAAACCCTATTTGCCTCAACAAAAAACAAACCCTAATTTTCAAGAAGAAAAGAAAAGAAGGCAACCCTAATTCTCTCAACCTCTTCCTCCCTCCATTACTTCGATCTCTTGGTGGATACCGGTGGAGTGCTTCACACTTGAGGAGCAGCTGCTAGTGTGGCGCCCTCCAAACCCGGGTCAGAAGTTTGGGGTCCACAACACATACACAATATATAAACCTGTATATGAAATATTATTTACAATGACCCTGCTTTACATAACCATGGATCACAACAGGTTAAAGTATGAAAATAAGCCACAACCTTAACTTTTATTACAACGTACCAAATCCCAACTAATTTAACTTACAACTGATAATGAAATTATTCTTACAATCTTACTATCTCACTACCGTAGCAAGCTCTTGCTAGCTCGATCCAACTCAATTTGGAATCCTATCTCGTACATTGAACTGGGAAACCTCGCTATGAACCATATCCTTCTTAACTGTAGAATACATAAAAAGATTCGCAAGAGTGAGCTAACTAGCTCAACAAGTCGCAATAACAATAACTGAGGTTAATCAATGATCAAACAGGATGATTCAGAGGAAATTAAGATTCTTGTTAAACAATCATTAGAATTGGATATTCATTTAAATTTTAAAAAAAAAGGTTAGGCTGCTGATCAGTCACGCACTAACCCCGAGCAAGGCACACAACTCTGCTCTATGAACTGGATTCAAGGCACGCATTGGCCTAATTCGACCACGAATCTGGTCCACTTAAAGAAAACTATCCAATTCTAAAGCAGTTCAATATGATAAACAATATAACTCAATAAAACAAGATCATAATCAACAGTAATAAAACATTTGTATAAAAGCATGGTACAATGCATGAGTATCCTGAGGGAATAGCAAAGTATATATAGGAAATGGCCTTCAGCCTGTAGGAGAATCGGGTATGAGATGAATAATGATTTCACAAGGTTTAGTTCTTTGGTGTCACAGGGTATGGTTGAGTATAAAAGTTTCAATATGTTTAAACAATTCTGTTCCAGTGTTTGGTATATGATGAATATATATTTGTGGGGTTAGTATCGTATTTGTGTGGGTTAGTATCTGGTAATTCAACAAGAAATGGTTCACAACGAATAAGGCTTACGGTTCAAAGATCAAATAATGTGGCTCAAGTTCAAGGCTGAATGATTCACAATATGTCACGAGAGATATTAAATAGAGCTATTTTGTATCTATTCAAAATAGAGTTATTTTGTATACTTAACAATATGTCACGAGAGAGTTTAGAAATATGTGCACCATATTTCGAGAAAGGCTTAGAAATACTTGCCTTATCACAATCAATTCCAACTTCACTTGTACTTGTCTAATGACTTTATTCAACAACCACTCGTCTACTTTTCTATGCATTGCTTCTATTCACTGAACACCTGCTGTATTTTCTACGCATATATTCCATTTTCTGATCACTTGCTTCCCTTTTCTACGCCTTGTCTACTCTGCTAGGCATCATAAGTATCTATCAATATTTATCTCACATTATTCTAATCGCCACATGGACGTTATAAGGTTTCATCTACCCTTCGTTTCACCCAAATCCGATTAACGGATTAAAAGTTATGCTAAAAACAAGTAAACACTGATCACATACTCCGACAATCAAACAAACGAGTCACATATAACACATAACACGTCAAACAATCAATGAAATTTCATTTATAAGGAAGTCTCGGGTCATAAACAGTCTTTCGGGTATTTAATACAATTTTTAAAATATTTTTCGGAGTCAAAACGGGTCGTTGGATCAATTTTAAAGCAATAAACAGGGTTCGGTTGGCCAAATATGGCTTCAGAATAATTTTTATAATAATTATCGAGCCTTGAAAACAATTTAAAATAATATTTTAAAACTCGAAACTATTTTTCGGAATTTTTAAATCATTTAAAAATAATTAAATCCAATTAAATAAATAACTAAAATCAATTAATAAATAATTAAACTAATTAATCAATTAACATTTAAATTAATTGATCAACTAATTAATTAATTATTAATTAAATTTAATTAATTAAATAATTTAGATTTATTTTTGAATTAAAAATGATTTTTAGAATTTAAAATAGTGATTTTTGGAATTTTCGGAAATTAAAAACAATTTTGAAAATAATTTATAAAAAGAAATCCGAATTTTGAAAGAATTCAAAACAGGAATCCAGAATTTGTAAGGTTCTGGAAACTTTGGGGGCTAAAGTGCAAGAACAGGATTTTGAAAGATTTTCAGAGTAAAAACGGATTAAAACCGGGTTAGGACTGGGTCAGAATCCGGGTTGCCGGGTCGGGAAGAACACCGGATGAACCCAAATTCCGGTGACCCTTCCCGGAGTCCGGTGACCTTAATTAAGGTCCAAATCCACTGTGTTTGATATATTCTTTGCTGCAAAATAGTTCTAATCGCTTCCAGAAACTCATTCATTCAACAATCCACCCGTGACAATCACTCAGTCAAATTTTTGGTTCTAATCGCTTCCAGAAACTCATTCATTCAACAATCCACCCGTGACAATCACTCAGTCAAATTTTCGGCCAAAAATCGGTCAAACCCGAACAAAATCCGGCGACAATTTCAAAAGTTAACTTCATACTTATCAGGAATCGTTTGTGATATGTGAATACATGGTTCGATTGCAAATTTGATAAGGAATACAAAGCACCCATCAAGATCAACTGAAAACCCCTAACAAAGATTCCCCTAAATCGAATTGAAAACATTCAAAGCAATATAAACCCTAATTCCGAAATTCGAAAATCAAACTTAAAATTAAGCATGTTATTGAACTCCAAATCAGTCGTATGACATATGAAAATCATCAGGAAAACAAGCTTTACAACATGCAAGCATCAAATCATTCAAACAATCATCCGTACAATAATTCATAATTTAAATCATTAATAATTCGAATTAAAAACAGTTTGTAGAGAATTACCACTTGATTCTGTAGTGGTTTTGATGAAAGATTTTGAAAGTACAAATCAACAGCTTCGTTTTGAGTATAAGCACGCCAAAATCCGATATCGATAACGCCTCCGGATTTGAGTTTGATTACGAAGAACAAAATATAATTATAGTATTTTCTCTGTAAAAATTCTGTAAATACTGTTTGCAAATGATTTCTGATAGGAAATAAAATACGGTAAAGGCTATTTATAATTACGGAAAATTAGTATCCCGTTGGATCATTCCGGATATAAAATAGTACGTTTATTTATAAAAACATATCCAAACGGTATCGGTTTTCGGGATAATTATCCAAATCTATACAATTTGTACTGCAGTCTTGGTCTCAGCGCCTGGTTACACGTATTACGAGGTGATAATTATAATAGTTTAATAAAAAGATCCCGTTTATCGAAAACACGGGTTTTATCGATTCACCGGAACAAATTTTGTATCGAAAATATTGCGCCGGGACCCGCACGGGAAAAACCGTAGGTCGGATTGAAAAAGTCAAAACATGGAAAATGCTCAGAATATTGCAATTAGGTTAGGAAGGAGTTTTCGGAAGAGTTTCGGGTTATACAAACGTAAAAACGGTTGAGGTCGGCTGGTTCCTGATTATATAAAATAGTTTGTAATTACTCGGAAAAAGAAATTATAAAATCCATAAATGTCCAATAAAATCAAAATCATCATAAAAATAAATTGGAAAATATGACAATTATCTATATTTTATTTTGGACATATAAAAATTAAAATACTCAAATTATATCATATTTACATATCCAAACACAGATACCACTTCACAGATAATTACCAAAATTCATATAATAATCACATAATATTTATTACTAACAAAAATAATTACATGTCATATACCGGAAATTACAGCTAGGGATCTCCGTTCATCATTCTTGGATCGCTTTTAAAGGTTAGTAATCGATCCCTCGATTTATTCACGATTTGTATGCGATTATATGGGTTTTATGCATTTTAATTGTAATCCACGCTTCCGTGTATGCATAAATCCCAACCTTGCTTCCTCAAGATTTTGTTCAATCTCGAAATGATTATAGTTTATTCTTAATGTGCATGGATAAAATTTGTGTGGTAGCTGTTTATGTCGATGATGTGATTTGAACTGGTAATGATACTGATGGTATTTTTGATCTTAAGATTCTCCTGGATAACAAATTGGGTATTAAAGACCTAGGTCTACTTCATTATTTTTGGGTATTGAAGTCAATCATTTTGCTGATGGCATAGTTTTAAGTGAACACAAGTTTGCTAGAGAATTGCTTCTTGAGTTTGGTTTCTCTCTTACCCATAAGGCTTTGACGCATCTTCCTGTTCATTTGAAGTTATCTCAATCTGATGGTGATCTTATTTCTAATCTTAATCTTTATCGTTCATTAGTGGGTAAATTGAATTACCTTACTAATACAAGACCAGATTTGTCCTATACAGTACAAACTCTTAGGCAATTTATGCATTCTCCACGTACTTCACATTGGTTAGCTTTGCATCATACCCTGTGTTACTTGTCCTATACTGTGTCCCAAAGCATTCTCTTACAGGCATCTGATCATCTCAAACTTAAAGCTTTCTCGGATGCAGAATGAGCCTCTTGTATCGATTCTCGTCGTTCGGTTACTTTATATATCCTATTATTTGGCAATTCGCCAATTACTTGGAAATCAAAGAAACAAAACACTGTTTCTCGTTTTCTGCAGAAGCAGAGTACCGTGCTATGGCTTCTGCAGCTAGTGAAGTTACTTGGGTTGTTCGTTTGCTATCTAAATTAGGTGTGATTGACCTTAAACCGGTTACTTTGCACTGTGATAATCAATCTGCTTTATATATAGCAAAAAACCCTGTATTATATGAGTGTACTAAGCACATTGAGCTTGATTGTCATTTCACCCATGATAAGGTTCTAGAGGGGTTAATTCAGTTAATATATGTACCTACCAGAGCTCAGTTGGCTAATATTTTTATAAAGGTTGCGCCTTCTCCTCAGTTTACTCATTTGTTGTTCAAGTTGGGGATGACTCCTTCTGTTTCTTCATCTCCCAACTTGAGGGGGGCTGTTGAGAATATAATAGAACAAGATAACAATATTGAGCAGAGTAGTGCAAACTGAGTTGCAAGCTATCAAGAAGCTGTCCACGGTGTGTGATGAGTTGTTTAGTAGTGCCATATCAGCAATTAGTTTGTCACACACCTACTAGTTAGATATACATAGCCATCTGTACAGGGGCGAACTGGGGGTTGGGTTAGGGTTGGCTCCAGCCCAGGTCAATTTTTCTCATCCCATTTGATATTTAGTATTAGTTCCAGCTAGTTCTACATCCTCCTTGTAATCCCAGTTCCTCTACATGTTAAGCCCATTAGTTTTCAAGACTCTAGCCTTGTAAATTTTAGCAGCCCATTAAACATAGTATATTAAAATAACGTAAGAAGAAAGACCTGCGTGATGTGATGTTGCCTGCTACTTGCAGAAAAAATATAATCCCCAAATTAAAGTATTACTCGGGTCATCCTGTTTGTAGCCTTTTTACTGGAAACATTGTCTCATCTTTGATTCACCTTTTTTTTACCGATATCATCAATGTAAATTTATTAATTACTGTATATAATTTGATTAATTAGGCTGATTAGTTTATTTTTATATATCAAGCTCTCATTTTGTTTATAAGTATATAAGATATCAATTTAGTATAAGTAGTTAATTGTGATTGATAATACGTAATTAAATTAAATATGTCAACAATTTAAAATTGCTACATTTTTTTAATAATTTAGATATAGTGT
The DNA here is from genome assembly GCF_009905375.1 of Apium graveolens. Taxonomy (NCBI): domain Eukaryota; kingdom Viridiplantae; phylum Streptophyta; class Magnoliopsida; order Apiales; family Apiaceae; genus Apium; species Apium graveolens. The sequence goes on from NC_133648.1 coordinate 252,233,426, forward strand.
TTGTGTTTGGAACGAGTGATAGCCATTAGGTAAGAAAAATTAATTTTAGCTCTTAGTCTTTAAAATCTAAATTTGATAGAAGACTGACACCCAAAAAATTTATAAGGAAAATATATGTCTAGTTTTATGTGGTGTTTAACAAAGAATTTTGATTTTAGATGTATATGCTAGTTTACTAACATCCTTTGATCGGTTTTTTTTACTTCAGCCCCGGTGGATTGAAATCCTGGGTCCGCCGTGATTCATTTCAGAATTACTTGAAATTATTATTTACTTAATCTCTAATTATATCATCAATGTAAGAGCTCTAGCTTGAATAAAACAAAACAATATTTCTTGATTCTGTTAGTTTTAATAGTTATATTGTTCGTCAGCATTGTTGTATTTTTTGAAATGTCGAGGTTAAGAAAGTAGAAATATAAACTAAATCGTGAGAACACAGGTCTACCTGCACCTTTGTCAATCCCGCGATATTGTCAGGACAGTCTTAGCTAATGTGGGGATGATGGTTTGAATCGACTTAAACTCAGTTTACATGTTTTATTCTGCCACTGACCAAGCAACATGAATAAAGCAGATTCTGTTTGGCTTTACTGGTTTTCTGTGTTGCATAATTTGCTAACAGTGATGTATCGTTAACTATGTTTTCTTGAGGCAAATTCAAGAAGTAAGCAATCTATTGAATATCTGTGAACAGTAGAGTGAAATGAATGAGTACAAGGAGGAAGAGTGGCCAAAATTGAGGGAGCGCAAAATTTGTATGCGAAATCTGCAAGGAAAATGAGTTGAAATGTAAAGGTTCATTACCTACAAACTTACAGCCACCAAACACATTCTTATATAGAGTACTAACATGTAGTATGTGATACCCAACACCTCCTGGTGTAGCGATATCTTACTCGCTACCTTTACTGAATGTCGAGAATTCAAATCTTGTCAGGAGGGTGTGCGTGCGTGTAACTAGAAAAAATAAGCACTATGTGGATTACTTACTCTGTAATACTTGATCATATACATAATAAACAAGATCGGTATGTTTCTGCCCGATCAATTATGTGTTCATTTTTATTTGGTAAGAGTAGGAAGCACATGTGAAGGATAGTACTGAATACACAGATTATATAGGTTGCTCTGTGCTTCCTTTCTAAGTTTGAAAATAAAACTTGAAGCAATCAAACATTCTTCGCTGGTTCAAGGCTTTCTGTCATCAAACCAAACCTTTTTCCCTGCATGATTCAATGGTTTCAGCGCACAAGTCACCCGTATCTTTGTTTTTGTGTGCAAACTCAAAACCAAGGTCCATCAGCTTCTTTGACGAAAAAGAGATGTTTTTTTGTGACTTTTTTAATCCTTCAAATCTAAATCAGAATGAAGTTTCCTTGTAAATTGAAAGATTAGATAATAAAATTAAAATTACAGAACTAGATGAGCGAGAAAAATAATTGTGGCAACATACTCGGTTGGTATACTCCTGTCTGGGTACTTGAGGCTAAGTGAATGCGCAATTTCAAAGATGTTAACAATATGAGAGGAGCAAATGTATCTTCCCTTGGCTAGAGGATGCTCAAAGAGGTAAATATGAGCATTGCATACATCATCCACATGCACAGCAGGAGAACCATTCATGATCTTCAGTGAAACATTGCTAGCTTCATAATTTGTTATATAACCATGTCACCATGTGTAACATATTACTTTAAGAAACAGACAAATTTGAAATTCTGAGTATTACTGAAAAGAAAAATTAAAGGAAAATTACTGCCTCAACTTACTAGTATATAAGGAAATGGCGGCATCAATACTAAAGCTTGTGTATGGAGTAAGAAAAGGTCCAAATACAAGGGAAGGATGAACGGTGACCATATCGATCCCATTCTCTTCAGCATATTTCCATGCAGCTTTCTCGGCAGTGGTTTTCGCTACCACATACATCTGCACTTAATCGGTTCAGATAACAAGCTTTAAAAGCATATCAGAAATGTTATGTTCCAAGCAGTGGTGAACAAGGGCCTATGGCAGGGGTCGCGTGGGCTGAAGCCTAGGTTCACACCCCGGCGTCGTGTGTGTGTGTTTTATTCCCCAAGTTAATGAATACAAAACTTGAACTCCTTTGTAAGCTCCGGGTCAATGAGAAAACACTCAACTCCCTGAACCAATAAAGAAGGCTAGCTTGTATGCATGACATTAAAGGTACAGATTTGCTTGTCAAAGAACAGAGAACTTTGGTTTTCAATGAATGGCCACAATATAAATTTTTTAGGAAGAATTTAAGAAAAACTCACCCATTTATACATCTTTCGTTCATAGCATAAATCAACGTCAGACCAAAGATCCTCGGTGTACTCATGAAGTGGGGGTTGACGCTGCACAGAAATGGTTCCTATAGTTGAGGTGTAAACGAACCTCTTCACAGTTTTGGCCTTGGAGCATGATCTCAGTATGCTCAGTATTCCATTCAATGTTGTCTCTGTCTCGTCTTTCTGCTATATTACATAAAAACACACTATTAATATATGTAATATTACAATCGTATACGTTACTTTATTATTACCTAAAGATCTGAAGGGGTATAATATATCACAATAATTTGAGTTCCAAAATTTGACTGGTAAAATTCAAAAAAGAGCAGCGAATACCCCGTCTTGGCCTTGGTAGATAATTTCCATTGGGGTGGCGACATGAAAGACACCTTCACAGCCCTGAATTGCATCATCATAGCTACTTTCCTCAGCTAAATCTGCCTTCAACAAGCTCATGTGTGTACTTGCGTTTGGCAGCTCCAACAAATGCTTCACTTTCTTCTCGTTTCCTGCACACGACGCTCCCTCTTTGTTCAACAATATTTCTTTATGCTATTTTGGCAAAAAAATAGAGGACATCCAAATATTTAGGGGAGGAAGGTCCCAATATCACTTCGTAAATATCACTACAAAACCAGAGGATTGGCCGCCGTTTTTCTTATTAATCAAAAAACACTAATGCTAAATTCAATTCATGTTTATAATTGCCAAAACCGAACTTCAGGATTGGTTCAAGGGGTTAAATATTAAAATGATCACTCGACTGAAAGCCATGTACCAGTTTCATCGTCAAATTTAAATGGTATCATTTGAATCACTTAAGTCATATTAAATATCAAACGAATACCTCAAAGTATGTGTTCGAGAATTAAAAGTTATTTTTATAGAGTTTTATACATTATTTTTTCTATCCTATTACAATCAAATGAAAATGTATGAATTCTAATATTTTTGATAATATAGTGAGATTTTTAAAAATTGATCTACTATTTATTTTTAATTTTGTAGTTATATTTTTTGATTTAAATAAAAATAATTAGTAGATAATATTTTAAAAATCTCACTATATCATCTAAAATAATAGAAATTCATTATTTTTCATTTGGTTGTAATATAATTCAAGAAATATGTATAGAACTTCATAAAATAATTTTTAATTCTTGAGCACCTATTTTGAGATATCCGTTTGATATTTATTATGTTAAGTTTGATAATGAAATTGATATATGACCTTAACTTGAGTGACTTTGATATTTAACAAAGTGGACGCTTGGGTTATCAATTTAATATTATAAGAGCAACCTACACTCCTAACAACCTAAAAGGTTTTAATGGCTGCAGACAGCTGTTATCATCCTTGTAATCTCCTTTACGGTGATTAATGAAATAAACTTCTCAAAAAAAAAGGTTCCTCCGCCCTTTACCTCATCCAAAAAAGCAAATAGTTTACATTTTCCCCCACAAACTCATTTCTAACCATTTATTTATAATTCAATTAAATTCTAAACAACTTCTACAAGTTTGTCAGAAAAGTTGTTTTTAACACCATATTAAAAAAATAGCAACAAGTTACCTCGTATGATAGTTTTGATTAATTTATAATAAATAATCCAAAACAACCATGGTTTAAAATTAACAAAAATTTCTAACAAGTTCGAAAATAAAGTGGACCATTCTTAGGTTGCAAATTAACAAATTTTTTGTGAACAAAATTCCAAATATACTTGATTAAGTAAAACTCGGTTAGGTTCATCTAATCATTAAACTATCAAATCTTTAACATGAAAATGAACTAGGATGCGTAAACTAGTCAATTTGAATTTTTTATCTGTTAAGCTCTGACTCTCCCTGTTTAGCTCGAAATCTGCTCTAACTCAACTCAAAATTCAGCTCGGATATTGTTTAGATATATATTATAAATAATAAAATTTTAGTAATCACTTGTATAATTTTAAATTATATTCAATTAAAATTCAAGACATATTCCATCACAAGATAATTCTCAAACATTACAATAATCAAAATAAAAAAAGAAGTATCAAAGTTCAAACCTCGATATTAATTCAAGAAAAATGTATAGAATTTTATAAAATAATTTTTAATTCTCGAGCACCTATTTTGAGATATCCGTTTGATATTTATTATGTTAAGTTTGATAATGAAATTGATACATGACCTTCACTTGACCACTTTGATATTTAACTCGTTTTCAAGATGAACCGTACGTGGATTAGTGTTTTTAACTTTTTTCAGTATTTTTTTACCCAAAATACTAGATAATGTTACATTTTTTATTTTAAAACTTTATTGGGTTAAGTATCCAATTAATCATTATATTAATTGTGAAATATCAAATTTACCACTGATTAATTTTGTTCTCAAATTGATCATTTCACATAAAATTGTTAATTTTTGGTGATAATATTGAGATGCTGTTAGCTTAAAACCGACTTGAAAAGTGATCAATTTGAAACTCCGAATTTTTCTATAGTAAATTTGAAGATTAGCTAATTATACATGATCAACTTGATAATTAACCCAAACTTTATTCTTATGAGTCTTCTATTAGTATTTTATCTATTAGTATTTTATCCAAATTTATAAATATTTTAATATATTTAAAATCGTAACCTGGTAAATCCTAAAATACTCTCAGCTTGGTTTTTAGGGTTTACTGTTAATCCATAAATGGTATGTATGTTTGTTTTGAGTATGAAAGTTAAAAAAAAGTATTGAATCAATCAATTTTAATTTATAAATTTAATATATTGGAAATAAGTAATTGATGTAATTGGGCGTAGTTAATTTATATATTATAAAAATATTTATTATTTTTGGTAAGTTTTGTAATATATAGAATTGAATGCACATTCTACAAAAAGGTATAAAAATGAATGGGAATGTGAGTAATAATTAGAGTTTGATTTTGTTAATCCTAGATATTAAATTAGGATTTAGGCAACAGGCTTATGGTCTACCTTAAATCCTAAACCCTCATTGTGTTATTTATTTGTTTACTAAATGTTTTTAAAATTTAAATGGGGAGTTGTTAAATATTAAAATTGTTGAATTAAGGTTACCGTTGAATTTTAAAAAATTAACTTAAAATTTTAATATTTTTAAAATTTAAAAAATGTATGAAAATATAAAGAAATTTAAAAAATTAAAGAAAACGTATTTTTAAGTTGTGATTTTTTGTTAAAAATATAGTATCATGTATTTTTTATGGGACTTAAAGTATAACTTTAAGTTAAGTACTTAAATTAAAGAAAACTGAAAAAAACAAAAAAACAGTAACATATATTGCATTTTCATTATATAGCAAAACTTGATTTGAAATTTTGTTTTGAAATAATATTGAGGGCCACATTTTCAAAAAAATGATATTGAGAATCATTTTTTCACAAAATAATAATATTTGGGACTTTTTTTCTATAGTTTTAACGTTTGAGGGTAGACATTCATACGAGTTAGGGGTATTTGGTTGCCCGTTAATGTGGCTCGTTAACGGAAATTCGAACCTTAAATCCAAGTGATAATATTTGAAATATCAATTTAGTTGTGAGAATAAGAACCACATTGCCTTTTGATGGATAAATTAAATCCATTATATCTTTTAGATTTCAATTTCATTCTTGATGATGTATGCAAGATGATATCACTCCCGATGTCAATTTAATAGATTTCAACTATATCCCAATCGTTGAACCAATGCCCTCATCAACTCTTTCGAAATATACACTTAAACCTTTTTAATATATATATATAGCAGTGAGTTTGTTATTTTATTACTTTTATCTCATTCAATTCTACATATTTTTTCCCTCTCACTTTTATACATTTAAAAAACTTACCTATAATAGTAAAGTTTTATGATAGTATAATTAACTACATTCAAAAACTTACCTACAATAGTAAAGTCTTATGATAGTATAATTAACTATATTCAATTATGATCGGAAGGGTTGACCTAGTTAGTTAAAAATGGGATAATTATCATCTTCGTCACATGTTCGAATCTCAGGTTCGAATTTGACTAGAAGAAAATGTATGATTATGCCTTATCAACCAGAGCATTTTGCTTAAATGATGTTTACCTTGGTTTACGTGATTTGCAGGTTATTCCGTGAACCCATAAAATTTACGCAATGCGCACCGAAGGGTAGCGTCCAAAATATTTATATATGAATGAATGGGACATGGGAAGTAATTATTATTTTATCAAGATTCAATTACAATCAAAGTATAAAACAGTCCAAAAGACCAATAAAATAATAATATTAGGATAAAAAATTTAATAATAATAGTACTGATAATAATAATTAGTATTATATACTCATAATAATAACTAAGAAATAAGTTATATGTTGAATTTACATACCAGGATCCCGGACGGTAGCTCTAACATGATAACCTCTTTCCAGAAGCCTCTTGACAAGCCAGGAACCGATGTACCCTGATGCTCCTGTCACGCACACTGTCCTCGTTTCCTCCATGCCTATTATAATTACAATTTCCTCTGACGATCTTTCTTGTTAGCTACTTCTTTCAAGATTTATATGTTTGCTCCACATCTACTTGGTGAATATGGTATTAACGAGCGTTTTTGTGTACAACGGAGGAGGCTGTATACTTATAGTACAATCTCTATACAGATTGTTCTACCGTTGACAATGGTGGCCAGTGGGGACACATGTGACCAATAATTATTCATCTAGCTGTTTGAGGTGAGCTACACGCAATTGAGGTATTAAAATATATAGCAGGGGAGACTTGGGTTATCAATTTAATATTATAAGAGCAACCTACACTCCTAACAACCTAAAAGGTTTTAATGGCTGCAGACAGCTGTTATCATCCTTGTAATCTCCTTTACGGTGATTAATGAAATAAACTTCTCAAAAAAAAAGGTTCCTCCGCCCTTTACCTCATCCAAAAAAGCAAATAGTTTACATTTTCCCCCACAAACTCATTTCTAACCATTTATTTATAATTCAATTAAATTCTAAACAACTTCTACAAGTTTGTCAGAAAAGTTGTTTTTAACACCATATTAAAAAAATAGCAACAAGTTACCTCGTATGATAGTTTTGATTAATTTATAATAAATAATCCAAAACAACCATGGTTTAAAATTAACAAAAATTTCTAACAAGTTCGAAAATAAAGTGGACCATTCTTAGGTTGCAAATTAACAAATTTTTTGTGAACAAAATTCCAAATATACTTGATTAAGTAAAACTCGGTTAGGTTCATCTAATCATTAAACTATCAAATCTTTAACATGAAAATGAACTAGGATGCGTAAACTAGTCAATTTGAATTTTTTATCTGTTAAGCTCTGACTCTCCCTGTTTAGCTCGAAATCCGCTCTAACTCAACTCAAAATTCAGCTCGGATATTGTTTAGATTTATTATAAATAATAAAATTTTAGTAATCACTTGTATAATTTTAAATTATTTTCAATTAAAATTCAAGACATATTCTATCACAAAATAATTCTCAAACATTACCATAATCAAAATAAAGAAAGAAGTATCAAAGTTCAAACCTCGATATTAATAAATTATAGATCTGTAATTGTGATAGAGTATATGTGAGTTTTGAATATGCTGAATATTTGATGGAAATTTAATGAAGTGACAGTGTGAACTAAAACTAAAAGAAAGAACCGAGTTTTTAATTCAACTTTGGGGAAATGAAATAGTTACCCGCTTGTTAATATTATTGTTAGGTACTTGTACAACCCGATTTATATTTATGAATAAAAGCGTAAAGTGTGAGTATATATATCGTTATAATGTACTATTAGTATTTGATTTCGTTATAATTTGTAAAATTATAAATCTATTTTTAAGGTTGGCCGCTGATTAAAAAAAAATATTACAAACTATTATTACACAATCCAATTTTCACGAAAAATTGATTCAACTTGTTTATTAACGTCCGATCTTAAATATTATTTTTTACTCGGTTATTAAACTCGACTCAGTTCATTTAAAAAAAACTTAAATCGTTTAGTTCGGGCAAAAATTGACTCGGCGCTGTCATTTTAAAGTTCTGCGCATGCTAAAACATGTTGCCACCTCTGCTTACAACCAAGCAAACTATCACTTTATAGTTTTTTTGTTAAATACTACCACACTATTTTAAGTTTTTTATGTTAAAACATGTTAATTCGTATTTTGTTTTTTGATTTTTGCTTAGTTTTGCACTTTCTAGACATTTTTTAAGTTCTTTACGTTAAAATGTGTTGATTTATAGATACCTATTAAGTTATTTACGTTAAAACGTGTTAATTCTTATTTTGTTTCTTGATTTTTGCTGAGTTTTGCACTATAAAATGCCATCTTATGCTGATTTGTACATAAAATGAGACAATATTAATCGAACTTCATTCATCAGTTTCATGTATAATCCACATTAAACTTAATATAAATTCAAACTTTATTTGTAATATAAATGTCAAATCAGCAAATCTTAAATGTGGTGCCGAGCTCATCTAATACATGCTTAAACTTTAATTGTAACTATCAATTCCTAACAATCAAACAATGAATTCATAAAGGGGAGTTAAATACAAATTCAAAAATTCTTTTGAACTTTTTGATAATTGAGAAAAAAATATATTATAGTACTTGAAAATTTAAAATAATTGATTAAAAATTCAGGTAATTTATTTTGATATCACAAGAAAAATGCAATCAGACAACATCCATCGGAAAACGCTTTACCAAAAAAGTGTTTTGTCCAGAATTTTTATTCAACAAATTTTTTGTAATAAAAAACTGGTGTTGTTTGTTTACATTTACTGCAAAAATGTAAAGAATGTTGTCTAGTAAATCACATTTGTTAGACAATGTGTTATGCAAATCAAACGGTTTCAGCTTTACTACAGTTTTACTACAACGGATATTAAAACCATTGTCTAGTTGAAAGAAACAGACAAGTCTTTTTGAAACATTGTTGTGGAAACGAGGAAGTTTGTACAATAATTTTATTATGTATTTTCTTGATGTTGCACTAAACCGTTGTTTAAATGAGACAAGAGTTTTTGCTTTGTGTTATTAAAGATAGGCTCAGACAATGGTATTCTTGTAGTGTTGTCTGAAATAGCTCTTTTAGAATATTAATAAGCACCACCTGATGAGGTGCCACTACGTGATTGGTGAAAAAAGTTTCACTTTGGATTGCTGAGTAATTAGGGTCATTGATTAAAAGAAGATTTAATATCATTCCTTAGATTTAAAAAACGTTATTATGCTAGGACAACGGTTTTTTCAAAAGAAATATTATCATAGTTTATGTAATGCCCCCAAATCCGGGGTCAGATGATTTGGTCGTCATTATAAAATCTCAATCCAAAGTAACTTGTTTAATCGATAATTAAATGCCAGTAATTGAAATATAGCATCTGGAACCCAAACTACACCCAAGATCTTTTTAGGTTACAGTTCTAGAAAGAAGATATCCAAATTCTATAAATAAAATTTTCCCTTTCTTTTAAAACTCTTTTCAATAAATTCCAACTCAATACTAAACCCGCTAGTATAACTTCGAAAAGAAGTATACTAGGCCCTACAATAAAATAACACAATTATAATATAATATAATATAAACAACTTTTCATAACAAAACTTACACTAACTCGCAAACCCTGGACCAATCACCTTCCAAGAGCTTCTTCTTTGCTTCCTCGAATTACGCGGTTAAACAGCGCAAGCTAATCCTCATTAGATGTTAAATTTAAAAACAGGCAAGTATGAGCGGAGGAAATGCTCAGCAAGTTCATTATAATATATATGGTCTTTTTGATATAAAACCGACGTCTGCAATAGAGCAGAACCTTTAAAATCATAATCGCTGAAACATAAAATTTATTAAAGAATCGGATAATTGTTTCTCATTGTATTCAAAACTCTTTTTGATATTTTCGAGCGAAATGCTTCAGCAATACTTTGAATCTTGACGAGAATAAAACTCGTAAAACTATGTTTACGGAAATATCGTAAACAACAATAAGAAGAAGCAATGATTATGGATTGAATAATAACCTTTATTCAACCGAACTCTTGATATTAATACTCATTTTGTTGTCATATCAAATTAGATATCAATACGAATTTTGATGCTCACAACATCCCATACTGAAGTCAATATCAATCATTTATACTAATACCGCCTTTGATATTTAACAACAAAGTAAGTATCAGCATAAATCAGAATCTGAATCAAAACTGCATTTCACCATTAATCCAAAACAGAAACAGTTGATAAATTATTTATTCTATGATTATCAAAATAATTTAGAAACAACAGTTTAGATTGGAACCAATTATATTTCATGCTGTTCCTGATGATCAGTCACGAAACAGCATCGGTATCCCGCAGCCATACCGTAAATATAGGTACTACCCGTATCCCGCAGCCATACGGTACCTATAGGGCGCCAGAAAAGGCATATATTCACCTTGAAAGATATTACAGCTGGACCGATGTCTCGATCACCTATGTTGTACCCAGTAACCATCCAATCCTAAACCTTTTTATTAAAAAGGGGTCATAATAATCGACACCCTTATAAATTTTTATTCCCCATTCACTTGGGTAGGAATACTCGCAACCAAATCATTTTTTCTCAAAATTCAAAACTGTTATGGATTAAAACTACTATATATAATTGCTGTATTTAATACTAAGGAACGTGAGCTCCAAGGCTCGATTTGACTGCTCTTGTGTTTCGTGACTCAATCTGCCTTAACAAGATGCCTACGTACCTTGCTGATTGCCAAGGATCAAGTCAAAAAACGTAGTTCTGATTTGTGGGGTGAGGCCCCTTATATAGATGTGGGAGTCCTTGAATTGGACTTGGTATAGGAGACTTGGTGGACAAGCCTCTGAATTAGGATAGACTTAGGAGTCCTAGGAAGTAGGAAGCTGATTCCTTATCCTTTTAGGTCCCCTTGAGGCTAATCTATAAGGATTTATATCCTTATCGGGACTCTTCTCAATAGCTGATTTTTCCCTTATTAATTAATTACGAAATTAATTAATAATCAGGGCTTTTGGGCCTTTTTTATTCCACCAGGCCTGATCTGGTCCATCAGGCTTAACCTTTCTGGTCTGAATATTATACATCTTATTATTGGGCCTATCAGCCCATTAATTATAAAATCAGGACTTATTTATCCCTATCAAAAACATTTATAAATCCATTAATTTGATAAGTAAAAATATTTAACTATTCTGAACATAGAGTAGCAGAGAGTACTTGCATAATAAGCATTTAATTCAGCGATATGTAAAATATTTATCGATTCTAAACTGAGAATAGGGAAAACAATACTTGCATAATATGATTCAAAAATATATATCACTTGAACAACAAGTGATGATAGAAATACTTGCCTTTGGTTTTTAGCAGTTAGTCACACTCGCAACATTGCAATTATCTCAGTCTAGCATCTCGAGACATCGCCGTCTTTTATTCCAATAATTCACCGATATGTTGCTCCTGTGATTGCTAGAAACTTGATAGTCAACACTATTTCATTTCACTCTTTATCCAACGTCTTGTCCCGATCAACTCGAGCGATCCGCATCTATAATTAAAATATACAATTTTAATTATCTAAATGATAATTACTCGACGAACTGCACGTCAAAATCCTATCGTCTACCCATACGATAGCCCACACATAAGGAAAACCGTCAAACACATGACTCTTGACCCACGTACACATGTAATTCACATAGAACGTAATCACATAACTCACATATCACATAATTCATACAACACATGTCTCGGTTCGTCAAAAGGTTCAACTCGGTATGTTTAAAACTGAAACCGGGTCAAAATATGACTTTTTGGTAAATAAGCGACTCAGAATTAACTTGAAAACAACTGACCTTTCGAAACAAAAGAATTTGGGTCTCGAAAGTATTTTTAATGGAAGCAGAATATTTTTCTAAGTCTAGACGCGTTCGTTCCGTATTAAACCGATGAACGGTCTAGTTATTATGAATAAAATAAGAATATATCAATTAATAATAATATTAATTGACTTATTATACCAAAATATAAATTTTAAAAGCTCAAAATAATTTTTAGAAATTATTTGGCTTAATTATAAATAATTATATTTTATTTAACTATTTATAAACAAATTAATTGATTAAATTAATTAATCAATCAATTAAATCCATAAATAATTAACTAAAATAAATTATAAAAAATTAAATCAAAGAGGATTCTCAAAAATAATAAAAGAAAATAAAAATTTGGAATTAAAACAATTTAGTTAATCATTAAAATAATTAACTAAATTAAAATTTAAATTAAAAAATGATTTTTGGAATAAAAGAAAATGATTTGTAAAACTAAAAACTGAATTTTGAATTAAAAATAAAAAGAATTTGGCAGAAACAGATTGCAAGTTTGGATTAAGGGAAAGTTGGATCAAACCCGGGTTGAAACCGGGTCACAAACGGGTTAAAACCGGGTTGTAAAGCGAACTGGGTCGGGATGAAGGTCCGCCGGTTTCTGGAAAAACTTCCCAGATTTCGGCGCCTTCACCGGACGCCGGTGAGCTCCGACTGGGGCACAAACTCGCCTGGTTCTGACCGTTTTTCAGCCCAAAAGTACTAAATCACGATCTAGAAATAATATAAACTCAACAATCACCACAAACGACGTTTTAAACGTCGATTACGTCCAAGAATTATAAAAATCCGGCGACTTCAAGTTTTTAGTCCGGCCAACATCGATTTCGATCAAAACTTAACCAACTACATTGCTTTATAGCTCAAATTAAGGTTTAAGGTGTCTACAAACCACTCAGGCCATCACAAACAACATCCACAATCTCTATACATCAGAAAATCGAAAAATAAAAATGGTGAGAACTCGACGTAGCCTATTTATTAATCAAACAATACAACCAAGCATATAATTCGACTGTAAACAAACTTATAAATCAACTTATAACAATCAAAACAAGCAACAACCAACGCAGATGAAACCCTTAAATTCGACGGTTAAGAACAAAATCGAAGATTGATTCAAATAACCTTTGATGAAACGGATTGTAGAATATGATTGTCCGAATCTCAGGCTTCGATTTGAATATTGGAGCGTCAAAAACGGAGATCGAAATCATCCTCAAAAGCTTGATTGATTTTCAAGAACTCAAGAACACAGCCCTCACCCCCAAGAACATTATCCAATTTTTGATAATTATCTAAAATATTATGATTTTTATCAAAATAGAAAAATCAGAATTTGGTATTTATACTAAAAAGATTTTGTACCCGATAAATCACAAATCGATATTTGGTTCTCATAATTTAAAATCACTAGCCCGGAAATGATATTTAACGAGGAATAACTTTAAAAATAATTTTTTTAATTAAATACAAAATGTATACTAAAATTTCCCCAAAATCCCGAATATTCCAAAAATACAAGAATTGAGAATATTCGACTAATCTTTGATTTTGTAAAAATGAAAATACAAATTTTGTGGACCTTAACCTCTCGGTCGGGTCCCGGTCCAATCATTTTTGTAACACTGAAATACTTTCTAAATTCATAATAAACCCCAAAAATATATATAATATATACAAACGCCCGCAAAACAAGATAAAACGAGTACCTCGGTAAAACGCACTTTAACACACTTCCAGACTACATATAATTTCATATAAACGCATTTTAAACAAGTAAAGAGTATCCTGTTGGATCATATCAGATCCAAAAATAGATTACTTAGCATCTAAGTAATTACAAAACGATACAATTTAATATCAGATTTGGATAATTATCAAAACCGAGCTTCTTATAAAACACTCTATAAGAAATAATGTAAAAATATCCCGTCTCTCGAGAATACGGGTTTTATTGATCTACCGAAATGATTACCGTATCGAAAATTTCACGTCGGGACGCGTACGGGTCAAACCGTACTCCGGATCGAACAAGTCAAAGCATGGAAAATGTCCGGAATTACCAGATTAGGTTAGGAAGGAGTTTTCGGAAGAGTTTCGGGTTGTAAAAACGTCAAAACGGTTGAGGTTGGACGATTCCTGGTTTTTATAAAAAGTTTTGTAATTATACGAAAAATAATTATTAAATCTATAAATCATTATAAAATCATATAATAATCCAAAAATTAACAGAAAAATACCGTAATTATCTATACTTTATTCTGCACATATAAAAATTAAAATACTCAAATAATATCGCATATAAACATCCCAACATCAATTCCAATTATCATATAATTCACTAAAATTCACATAAACAACTTCAAATAATAATAATAATAATATCTGAAAATATGGGATATTACAGTTTATCTCATACAAAAGTTTTTTTTATTGAAAACCATTATCTTTGAGCATTCTTCTAAATCTTGCTTGAAGCATTGCACGTGATGAGGTTACACCACGTGCTTGGTGAAAAAGTTATCACTTTTATTGCTGAGCTGGTGTGTTATGCAAGACATGCCTGTATAATAACAAGATTAAGTCACATCAACAACCCTAAGATTAAGTTGTATGATAATTTATATCTGTATGTTGTATTGTATTCATTACTATAGAATTCAACTTGCATAACGCTCATTTTTGAGCTTACATAGTGTTTTTAAGCGCTATGCAAGTCAGCTCTACGCAAGCTCAATCCGCTTGCATAGTGCTTTTTTTGCCGCTCTCTATGTAAACTCTTAGATAACGCTTCTTAAAGTGCTATGCAAGTAACCGCTACCAAAGTGTAATAATTAAATAGCACTTCACAAAATGCTATGCAAGCACTGTGTGTATTATATAATATCACGTGCATTGCTTGTTGAAAAACGCTATACAAGCTACATGATATTTAATTTACACATTTTTTTAATCCAATTTAATTTGTTTTTGCCCGCGAGGGTTGGCTTAGTTGGTTAAAGAGTGGATAATTATCCTCTTGGTCACAGGTTCGAATCCCATAATCTCTATAAGTCAAACTTAAACTATGGTCCACAGGAACGCATCCTAATAACGTACTAGTCCCATACCTAATACACTCGGAAAGACAGCCTGCTCTTGATACCAACTGATACATCCAAGGCCACAACCGAATGCGTACCGGACCGAAAAACCCACCACAGATTAGTCCGAAAAAGCTAGCGATTTGGTACACATTGGTTATTTACTTGTATCTATAAAGATCTCAAACACTCTTATTTTTATCGATGTGAGATTTTACAAACACCCCTTCTTATAAACTTGATATCCTCGTCCAGCCCACAAACACACATACGGAACCCGGAAAGTGTCTCTGCACTTCCGGACTATTAATAAGTCTAAATCGAAACTGAAACAAAATACAATTTACTAATACAAAATCTTTTACAATGGTGACAATTACAAAAGCGCAACTAACGGAAGTCCAAAAGAATCAATTTACTCCAATTCTAAGTACACGGACTCCAGTGCTATCCAATTTAAATATTAGACGAAACCTGAAATTATAAGTAATGAGCTATACAGCCCAACAAGAAAATAATCGATCAAACTAGCAGGGCACCTAATACATACACATATAACAAAATATGATGATCTATATGATAAGGTATACGAAACAAACATTTTCGATATTTATTCTTATTCTTATTCGATACACACGATACACATACCACATGAACAAAAATAATTCATCAAAACCCATAATTCATGTCGAGACCACTACAAACCGGTGATAACGGTCCTAAAGTTTCATAAAACTGTCACTACAATCCGGTGTGTACGGTCCTAAATTCTTATTTGATATTTTCATAAATCATGGCACAAATCAGAGATCCAAAATTATTGTCTCAAAACCACACATGTACAACAATATATATATACATACTATAACATATAACACTTTCAAATATATCATCACTTAGCCCACATTTCGATAAACAAATATATACATGTATCACACAATTTTGAAAACACTAGTAAGATCGATCGAAAAATTATCTCAAAACCTGATAAGATCTGAATTTACTCTTTTTGACCCTCTAAACGATATTTTTTTGAAAAACACGAAACACAAAAATTGTAGAGAACGAAAAACCTATTGGAAAAGTCCAGAATAAACGAATTATGACTTACGACGAATTTTCAATGAATTTTACAAGACTGCTGATTTTTATGACTAAAAGCCCGATGAATTTTAATACAAAAAGTGAGGAACACAAATATGATATATTTAAAATGATACAAAACTCTCTTTCTTAACCTATAAGTTATATGTATTCAAGTCTGATCCAAATTTCAGGCCCATTAGTCTAACCCAATTTTAAATCCTAATCCTTTTCTAATTTTAATACTTTTTATTCTATTATTCTATTATCAATCTAATTTTAAAAATTACGGGATATTACATACTACCCTCCTTAAAAAGAATTTGGTTTCCAAATTCACAACAATACTATACACGTTTATGCCCCACAATCTCTATAAGTCAAACTTAAACTATGGTCCACAGGAACACATCCTAGATAATGTACTAGTCCCCACTCCGAAAGACAGTATGCTCTGATACCAAATGTAATAGCCCGCACTTCCGGACTATTAAAATTTAAATCGAAACTGAAACAAAATACAATTTACTAGTAGAAAATCTTTTACAATGGTGACAATTACAAAAGCGCAGCTAACGGAAGTCCAAAAGAATCAATCTACTCCAATTCTAAGTACTCGAACTCCAGTGCTATCCAACTCAAATATTAGGCGAAACCTGAAATTGTAAGTAATGAGCTATACAGCCCAGCAAGAAAACAATCGATCTAACTAGCATACCAAGTAACACATACACATATAACAAAATATGATGATTTATATGACAAGGTATACGAAACAAAAACTTTCGATATATATTCTTATTCGATACACACGATACACATACCACATAAACATCAATAATTCAAAACCCATAATCCATGCCAAGACCACTACTAACCGGTGATAACGGTCCTAAATTTTTATAAAATTGTCCCTACAATCCGGTGACTATGGTCCTAAATTCTTATTTGATATTTTCATAAACCATGGCACAAATCGGAGATCCAAAATTATTGTCTCGACACCACACATATACAATAATATATACTATAACACATAACACTTTCAAATATATCATCACTGTGACAGACCCACAATACTAACTAGAAAAAATATGCATAATATAGATTAAACAGTAAGAACTACAAAATATAGAATATTAGAACTACAACCCTTAACCACAATCCTCGAATCCACAGGAATGAGTTTTAACAACATCTAACATCTTAATTATTACAGACCAAAAATATCTAAAGCCAAATTACTACACAAGTTTTAAACCCAAGGTTTACGACCCTTGAGGAACTACTAGTTCCCTACCTGCTCCAACATCTGACGGTAGGCATACCCCGAGTCCCCAGAAGTCTTACGCGCGGTTTGCTTGAGATGGACTATCTTCGGATTTCACTGAAGGGATAACATCAATAACAATATTAATGAGCAAAATGCTCAGCAAGTGAATAATAGGGTACAACAGTTCATCATATACTTCAATAAAATAATAACAGAAGGTAAATCAACAATATTAAATTTCAAGTAAAAGTTCAAGATTTCAATAAGTGAATGGAATTGAAATCACACAGCGCTATGAGCAATAAGGGGTGATCATCCCACATCAAAGCTCCGAACCACATAACAAGTGATTCACTACTATTGAGGATCCTCGGCACACATTGGCAACCAAGTTCAAGTATGGAAGCGATTAACTAAGTTCAAGATCCAATCATTGAGTGATGTCAGGGACTAATCAATATTATTAAACGGTAGTCAAGCATTCACAGGTTATTCAATCACAAGAAATGGAAATATAAAGATAAGTTGAGGGTTAACTTGCCTGAACTACGCTTACTGAGTAATTGAATGGAATCGTCTATGAGCTCCTTACCTTGCCTCCTACTTGAAACCTACAATAATGGTACTCTTATCAATAACACTTGCTAACTACCCCTCCGTGTATAAATATATATGAAAATATATATATATATATATGTATGTATATGCAGGCTTACAAGTAGCATATGCATCAAAGAAATCACATAACATATAATCATGGCAATACGACATTTAGTTAATAGTACATACTTATACTCTATACACTATTTCAGATTCTTATGCACATGACCAAGTAACACACAGAAATTATGATTAATACTATTACTCTTCTTATAAAGACCTCAACTTATCCCAAAAATAGTAAGGCACACTTAGGCCTCACTCACAATGACTCACAAAACTAATGCATACTCTAAACTCTTCCCGGATGCACGCCTTGGCACCACTTGTGTGCCTCGGCACAAATATACATTTCTACCTTGGGCCTTCACTTAAATTATGATTTATACAGACTCTTATGACATAAAGAAACTCCCAAACTTGACTTGACATCAAGGCCTCACTCATAAAGCACTCAAACACAATGCACTCCTCATAGGCTTCTTAATGCAACTCTTATGATGACTCTCGGGTGTTTTGATGGAAATGGGGTATCTCTACCTTGGGCCTTCACTCCAACAACTCTTTGAGGTTCCTAAGACTCTAAACTAACTCTCAAAGTTGGAAGACTCAAAAACCTCACTCAGGCCTCCCTAGGCCTTAAGTAGAAGTTGACATAAATTTGTCTTCCCTGCTTTTACCAACTTAAAACTCACTTAAATTGTTCAAATATTGATTTTAATGACTTTTTAAGATTCCTAAATCTTCATTATACTATTATAAACCAAATACCAATGAATGTCTATCCTAAAACATTGTTATAATGGGTCAAATATGGACTTGTACCAAATCTGCCATGTTCTGAGTTCCTTTCGGTTTTGTGCTTGTGCACCTAACCAAATGCATGATTTTATCCAATCTAAAGCTTCTGGACTCAAGTACATACCAATTTCTAACTCCACTGAACTTGGGTCTAACAAGTACTCACCAATGCATACCTAAAATGACCTAAACTTCTAGTGCTAAATTCTATCCAAATAGGACTAATGCATCCCTTCCACCTTAACTCCCTTCTTAACCACCAAAACCAAAGAACAAACCAACAACCAAGCCTAATATCATGCTAACACCTACTGACCTATAGTGAACAAGGTTTATTTTCATTTTATTTACCATAATTACCAATTATCAAGGGGTCAAGAGAGACAACTAGCTAGACAACTTCATATCTCGAAGTTCTAAGCATAATTCGAATTATACACTTAGGTTAAGCACTTGATACTTACTGATTTTAATCTATTTTAATCATGACATATTTAAACTATCAATTTAACACATAATTCGTGGCATGCACCTCATAAAAATCAAGTATCAAAGCTCATAGCAAGCAAGTATGGTTTCCTAGTCTAAAATCACTTGTAAATCAACATGCAAGGGTTAATTTCAACATGCAAGGGCTATAACTAACATGCAAGTCTTAAAAATTAATATAATTGAAAAAAAACATAGCATTCAAGAGTTTAAACATTATAATTCATCATTTTTAGAAGCAAAAACGTTTTATAAGCAACATGCAAAGTCATTTTCATAGAAATTTTTAAAGAACAATCCATATACATTCGGCTCTTTTAATAAATCATTTCCAAATGCTATGAACAAGATTATGACTTATAAAGTTGAATTAAAAATACTTCTCCAAGACCATATGAAGTCCATAGATTTAATCCCTTATGATTTTAGTCCTTAGATCCATGAGAATTCAAGGCCTAAATCTTGGCTACAAGAACACATCAACACATAATAAAACATACCTTTTATTAGCCAAATTTTCCAAGTATAAATGTGGGAATATGAGTGAATTAGCTCCTTGATCAAAGTGTTTGAGAAAATAAAAAAAAATGAAAGAAGAGGGGGAGGGGGTGGCTTCGGCCGAATGTAGAGAAATGAGAGGGGAGAGAGTGAAGTGTGTGTGCAAAATGAGAGAGAAAGCTTGTGTTCTTGGTTTTTGATTTGTTAAAGTGGTGGTGGAATTGAGAAATAACCTCTATGCCCTTCCTACAAGCTTAAGCCATTTTGCATGCAAGGGTAGATGAGTACTTTGCTTGGTTAAAGTGAGTTAGTGGGGTTGGAAATGACGGTCCTATCCTTGGTCTCTATTATAAGGGATTTTGCATGCAAGGGTACATTAGTAATCTAGTATTCATTTTTCTAGAATTAAAATATGCTTAAAAAGAATGAGTTTTAATAAATAAAGTACAATTCCATAAATCACAAAAATTATACCATAAATTACTTTAAGATTTTAGAAGTTTTATAAGAGTATTTTCAGGAAATTTGAATAAAAATAATTTTTAAAAGAATTTTCTTTATAATAATACTTCTATAACAAGCCACATAAAAATACAATTTAATTAGATTTTAATGCAAATAAAGTTTTAAAATATAATCTAGCATTATACCAATTTATCTAATCGTCTAAGCACATAATTTCCATATCTAAATATTTGTACAAAGATTCGAATCGTCACGAAAGAAAATATATTCGTATTTACTTAATTCACATAATCACTGGAAAGCAATATTTAGAAACTTATGTACTCACAATAATGCACAGTAATGCCATATCATAGCTTTTATAATATCATAATATGTACAGACGTTACAAGCTTCCCCCCTTAAAGGATTCTGTCCCCAAAATCTAAGCAAACAGATGAGGATACTTATCTAACATATCACTTTCTAATTCCCATGTTGACTCTTCAACTTTGGGATTCCTCCACAAAAATTGAACTAAAGGAACTATCTTATTACTTAACACTTTATCTTTTCTATCTAGAATGCTAACTGGTTGCTCGACATAAGACAAATCTGGCTCAATCTCCACTGGTTCATTCTCTATGATACATTCGGTGTCGGGGTTGAACTTCTTAAGCAATGATACGTGAAAAATGTCTTAGATGTGCTGCATTTGAGGCAGTAAGGCCAACTCGTATGCCACTTTTCCAACTTTACCTAAAATCTCAAAAGGTCCGACAAATCTTGGACTCAACTTTCCCTTTTTGCCAAATCTAGTGATCCCTTTCTAGGGCGACACCTTCAACATGACAACTTCTCCTGTTTCGTATTCTACATTCTTTCTATTTGGGTCAGCATACATACTTCCTTTTTCTATCTTGAGCCGCGATCAATTGATTCTGAATCACATCTACCGCTTCTTTCGTCTGTTGAATCAATTCAAGGCCAACTATTTTTCGTTCTTCAACTTCGTCCCAACATATCGGTGATCTACACTTTCTTCCATAGAAGGCTTTGTATGGAGGTATTCCAATACTGGCATGATAGCTATTGTTATATGAAAACTCCACTAAAGGTAGGTGATCATCCCAATTTCCTTTAAAGTCTAAGGCACAAGATCTCAACATGTCTTCTATGGTTTGAATCGTACGCTCACTTTGACCATCTTTTTGCGGGAGATAGGAAGTACTCATTTTGAGTCGAGTTCCTAAATTTTCTTGGAATTGCTTCCAAAATCTAGAGTTGAAAAAGGGGTCTCTATATGACTTAATAGACACTGGAACTCCATGACGAGTGATAATCTCCTTTAGGTACATATGAACAAACTTGTCCATCGATAATCTCTCGTTAATCGATAGAAAATGAGCTGACTTAGTCAATCGATCGATTATTACCCAAATAGCATCATGGTTAGATCTGGTCCTAGGTAATCCAACTATAAAATCCATTACGATATGCTCCCATTTCCATTCTAGTATTTCTAAGGGTTGAATTAGTCCACTTGGTCTCTGATGTTCGGCTTTTACCCTTTGACACGTGTAACACTTACTGATCCATTGCGCAATCTCTTTCTTCATATCTGGCCACCAAAAATTCGGTTTCAAATCTTGGTACATTTTTGTACTTCCTGGGTGAATAGAGAATTCTGAGTTGTGAGCATCCTTCAAAATCTCATTCTTCAATTCCTCCACATTCGGTATCCAAATCCTTGGTGAGAATCTTAAAATTCCTTGGTTGTCTTTTTGAGTACAAATATCTTCTCCGGTCAACTCATTCATTCTTTGATTCATCACTTCTTCTTGATAATTCCTAATCCTTTCTAACAACTCTGGTTGAAAAGTCATCGCACAGATCATTTCAGTTATTGTACTTGGAGCTCGAATTTTAATTTTCATCTTCTCAAATTCCTTTGATAACTCTTGGGCCATGGTCAACATATTCAGTCTCTCCTTGCGACTTAAAGCATCCGCTACTACGTTCGCTTTCCCGAGATGATAATTGATTGTGCAATCGTAGTCCTTAATCAACTCCAACCATCTTCGTTTCCTCATGTTTAATTCCTTCTGAGTGAAAATGTACTTCAGGCTCTTGTGATCCGTATATATCTCACATTTCTCTCCATATAGATAATGTCTGCACAACTTCAAGGCAAATACAATTGCAGCCAGTTCCAAGTCGTGAGTTGGGTACCTTTGTTCGTGAGGCTTAAGTTGTCTTGACGCGTAGGCTATCACCTTCCCGTGTTGCATTAAAACATAACCCAATCCTTTGTGTGACGCATCACTGAATATCAAAAAATATCCTTGATCATCTGACAGGGATAATACTAGAGCGGTAACTAACTTCTGCTTCAATTACTGAAAACTCTTTTTAAACTTCTCAGTCCATTCAAACTTCTCATTCTTTCGGGTTAACTTCGTCAATGGTACCGCAATCTTAGAAAAATCCTTCACAAATCTTCGATAATATCCGGCTAATCCCATGAAACTTCTAACTTTAGTCGGGGTCTTCGGCCTCTCCCAGTTCATTACAGCTTCTATCTTTGCTGGATCAACTCGAATCCCTTCACTACTAACAATGTGTCCTAGAAACTGAACTTCTAGCAACCAAAATTCACCCTTCGGAAATTTTGCATACAACCTCTCTTTTTTTAAGGTCTCCAAAGCAATTCTCAGGTGTTCAACATGATCTTCCTCGGTCTTCGAATATATTATAATGTCGTCAATGAACACAATGACAAACTTATCCAAATGCTCCTTGAATACTCGATTCATCAAATCCATAAAGGCGGCTGGCGTATTTGTCAATCTGAATGCCATAACTAGAAACTCGTAATGTCCGTATCTGGTTCTGAAAACAGTCTTTGGTATGTCTTCCGGCTTAATCTTCAACTGATGATATCCCGATCGCAAGTCAATCTTTGAGAAATAAGTCGCTCCTTTAAGTTGATCAAACAAGTCATCAATACGAGGTAACGGGTACCTATTCCTGATGGTCAATTTGTTCAACTCTCTATAGTCAATGCACAATCTCATACTTCCGTCCTTCTTTTTCACAAACAAAACTGGAGCACCCCATGGAGATACACTTGGCCTTATAACTCCTTTATCCAATAATTCTTGTAGTTGCTTGGCCAATTCCTTCATTTCTGCTGGTGCCATATGATAAGGTGCCTTCGATACAGGTTTCACGCCAGGCGCTAAGTCGATAGAAAATTCGATTTGACGGTCAGGCGATAATCCTGGAAGTTCATCGGGAAATACATTGGGAAATTCGCTAACTATCGGAATACTTCCTATATTCGGCGTCTCATTAGATCTATCAATTACATGATCCAAATACCCTTCACACCCTTGTCTTAACAATCTTTTAGCTTGAATCATTGTCAGAAATGCTTTAACTTGTTTCTGTCCTTTAAACTCTACTTTCTTTCCTTGAGAGGTCTTAAGAATCACTTTCTTCTTCTTGCAATGTATCTGAGCACCATGCTCTGCTAACCAATCCATTCCTAATATAACGTCAAATTCTCCTAATTGAAAAGGTATGAGGGAAGCAGGGAAACTATAGCCTGAAATCTCTACTCTACACCGAGGGCAAACACCTTTAACAGATACTCGCTCTTGATTAGCGAAAATGATAGATAAAGGTTCAACTAACAGTTCAATTTCACAATTCAACTTGCCAATAAAAGATTCAGATATGAAAGATCTAGTTGCTCCAGAATCAAATAGCACTTTAGCATTGATGTTGTTGACAGAAAGCGTACCTGCCACCACTTCAGAACTCTGAACAACATCCTTCATGTTCATGTTGAATGTCCGGGCCTGAGTAGGATAAGAGGAAGGAAACACTAGAGTTTCAGATTCAGAAGGTTGATTTGAAGGAAGTTGAAGAATTGGGACAGAAGATGTCATTGCTTGATTGAAAGGAACGGCCGTCAATTGCATCAACTTGTTGTTTCCGGGGGCCTTGCAATCCGTCAACATATGACCAGTCTTTCCACACTTAAAGCATGTAACATAAGGCTTCGGGTTTCGACACTCATTCGTATAATGACCTTTCGTATTGCACTTGTAACAGATGATATAAGCCTTATTGTAGTTACCCGTGTGTCTCTTGTTATAGAATTTACACTCTGGATTTATTGCTTGCTGGAATCTCAGCCCTTGAATCCTATTCCTCTGACTCTTATTATCACCTTTCTTAAAGCTTCGGGGTCCTCCTTGGTTCTGGAATCCAAACTTCTTGAAATTCTTTCCACTTTGGCTTCCTCGAGCCGATCCTTCTCCACTACTTCCAAACTTTCTTTTCTTACTCTCTTTCTCCTTCGAGTTTTGGTCACTTTCTCCTTCGATCACCATCGCCTTTTGGACCACTTCAGCATATGTGGCCAATTCGAAAGCAGCTACTCTGCTTCGTAGCCAAGGATTTAATCCTTGTTGAAATCTCTTCGCTCTCTTCTCATCCGTGTCCACGTAATCACCAACAAACCTAGCCAATTCGGCGAATTTCTTCTCATACTCTCCCACAGTCATTCCTCCTTGCTTCAATTCAAAGAACTTCAATTCCATTTGAGTCTGCATATACCTCGAGAAATACTTGTCTAAGAAAATTTTCTTGAATCTATCCCAAGAAATAACTTCAATTCCATTTTGTTGGTGAAGTATTTGCATAAGTTGAGCCAAGTTGGGTGGTGGATCTTCATGATCCCTGGTGTTGGTGTTGCGGGCTCTATGAGGAGGCATGATTCTGAATGTAGACAAGAAAGGTTTATTCACAGTTCAATATTTGCATAGACAAGTTATAGCAAGGGTAGATATTAAGCACTGAGATTTTATTCAAAAGATATCTTAGGAAAAGATTAGACATGATCAAGTTTTAAAGAGGTCAACATAATTTAATCAACAATTTTTATCTAAGCAAGTATATAGCATGGTAATGAGATGCCAATATCATAGAGATAATCAGAGTGCGAATTTAACATTAGTTCGAATGAAAAGTGCGAAATAGAGTACAAACAGGAAATAAAGTGCAAATAAAGTCTTCTCGAAATAATCCGGGTACAAGGTACAAATGGAAATCAAAGTACTAATCAACAACAATGCTGGAGGTAGGTAGACTATATGATAGTCTAAGAGGATGGTGGTGGGGGAACAGGGGCTCGGAGACGGCTAATCACACGGCGGAGCTCGTCAGCAATGGCGGTAAAGGCAATCTGACTCTCTCTCTCATGGTGTGGAATCATCAATGCCAATTGGTCCTCAGCCATCTGGATGATCTCCTCAAGTCTGGCTATCAGTCGGGGTCGGTTGGGCTCGTCATCAAAGTTCTCGCGGTACAACTGGTCCACCCTACGCCGAAGATTCGTGTTCTCACCTTCCAGTCGATCAACCACAATTACCATCCGCTCGTACAGGGAGAATGGCACAGTAGAAGGGAATCCGGGAGTCGATGAGGATGATGCCTGACAATCAGTTATATATACGCGGTTATAAATAAAAGGGTCAGAAAACCTATAGATTCTAACGCCTCAAAAACCCAAATGATCTAAGTTCATCCTATTCTCTAAATTCCTATCTTACATTTATTTATCCTATATTATTCAGTGACTCAAACTTGTGGCTCTGATACCAAACTGTGATGGACCCACAATACTAACTAGCAGAAATATGCATAATATAGATTAAACAGTAAGAACTACAAAGTTAGAATATTAGAGCTACAACCCATAACCATAATCCCCGAATCCACAGGAATGAGTTTTAACAACATCTAATATCTTAATTATTATAGACCAAAAATATCTAAAGCCAAATTACTACACAAGTTTTAAACCCAAGGTTTACAACCCTTAGGGAACTACTAGTTCCCTACCTGCTCCAACATTTGACGGTAGGCATACCCCCAGTCCCCAGAAGTCTTACGCGCAGTTTGCTTGAGACGGGCCATCTTCGGGTTTCACTAAAGGGATAACATCAATAATAATATTAATGAGCAAAATGCTGAGCAAGTGAATAATAGGGTACAACAGTTCATCATATGCTTCAATAAAATAATAACAAAAGGTACATCAACAATATGAAATTTCAAGTAAAAGTTCAAGATTTTAATAAGTGAATGGAATTGAAATCACACAGCGTTATGAGCAATGAGGGGTGATCAGCCCACATCAAAGCTCCAAACCACATAACAAGTGATTCACTACTATTGAGGATCCTCGGCACACATTGGCCATATAAAACCATCAGGCTCCCCGCTACTGAGGTTTTAAAACTATAACAGTGACTGGCGCCTCAGTCTCATCATATCATACAATTCCTTTTTAATAACTCATTTCAAATTTTAAGGGTTCTTGATCAAGGACAATATAACAAGGGTTGGTATTGACAAAGTTCAAATGAGAGGATGATATTAGTGTTTGGGTTTCCAAAGGAAATGAATCTAATATATGAGGGTTTTAGGTTTCACTGGATATATATTAAGAAAATATTTATAGGGTATTCATAGGGATACGAGGTAATATGGGATGAAAGGGGGTCAATTCAAGTATGGAAGCGATTAACTAAGTTCAAGATCCAATCATTGAGTGATGTCAGGGACTAATCAATATTATTAAACGGTAGTCAAGCATTCACAGGGTATTCAATCACAAGAAATGGAAATATAAAGATAAGTTGAGAGTTTACTTCCCTCAACTACGCTTACTGAGTACTTAAATGGAAT
Source organism: Apium graveolens (assembly GCF_009905375.1). NCBI lineage: Eukaryota > Viridiplantae > Streptophyta > Magnoliopsida > Apiales > Apiaceae > Apium > Apium graveolens. The sequence continues at coordinate 252,260,768 of NC_133648.1, forward strand.
CGTCCATGGGCTCCTTACCTGGCCTCTTACTTGAAACCTACAATAATGTTACTCTTATCAATACCACTTGCTAACTACCCCTCCGCGTATAATTATATATGCAAATATATATATACACATGTATATATGCAGGCTTACAAGTAGCATATGCATCAACCAGATTTTTGTGAAAATCTTTGTCATGCATAAGATAATCATTAACCAGATATAAGTTGAAAAGATGAAGTTACAAGATACTCCAATATACTTATATCTTTTCCGAATACTACTTGAACTACCACCATTCAAGTTATAATTAGTTCATCCCATAGATGAAGCTACACGACAAAACTTGTATAGAATTAATCTTTGAAATATCATCAAAATGAAATGAAGTTACAAGATACTTCATTTGATGAAAACATCATTTTGAAAACTCGACCCTGCCAACACTTATCAATCACCCAGCCGTAGCCTTTCTATCGAAGTGCTCTGGGTAGTGTTGCAGAAATATCCAATTGGATGATGAACTCATTACGGGAGTTTGCCGCGCCAGGAAGACCACTTACGATGATCAGTCGCAGTAGTGCAACCCCACCATTTTCTACATGTAGAGGAGAACCTGTCGGATTTACTTGTCAACCGAACACTGGACTCCTAAGGAATGGACCGTCTTAGCGGAACTTCCAGGCCATTTGGGCCAATATAATAAGGCTGGGCTGGCGTCACTCGACCACTTACGCCACTCCTAGTTCAGATGAAATCCATGACTCTGAAACGTAAAGCTCGTCCCCACTTTCCCCAAGTAGAAACTTATTGATACGGCTCCACCAAGAAGTCGTATCTAGTTGGAAAGGAAAACTCACCGATATTTCCCAGGTGATGCCTGTTAATGGATTAACTTGTTACAAGAATTTTACTTCCCAAGTGTTGGGTAAGTAATCAAAAACTCTTTTATCAGAATAGCAACCTTGTTGCGAATATAAAATACACCACAGAGCCGGATCCCTCAGGTTTTGAGCGAGTATTTAAATCCCCTTCGAAAGGAGGATCTTAAATATAAAAATGAGTTTTGGGATCCGCCTTAACCTTTAAAATCATTTTGAAGACTCAAAAACATTTTAAGAATGCTTGGAGTGATGCTGATTTAATAAAATAAATCAGTCCCAATATATTAGAAAATATCTGAATATTATTATTTAAATAATATTCCCATAAAGAATAATCTTTATAAAAATAATTGAAGTAGAAGTTTTAAAACTTATACTTGAAATGAATATTAACTAACCAAAGATATACTTATACGAAAGTACTATCTTTATTTGAATAATCAAAAGTGAGTTTGATTATCGACACATTATTCTTTAATAAAATAAAGAATAATAATTAGTAAATAATCGGAGTCATAAATTTTCGAATGAATATTCAAATAATAATATTCATTAAATAAAATAAACGGAGTCATATGTCCTCGAATGAATATTCAAAATAATATTCATTAATAAAATAAACGGAGTCATAAGCCCTCAAATGAATATTCAAAATAATATTCATTAATAAAATAAAGTTATCGAATAAACCTTATTCAATTTATAGTTTTGAAAACTATATCTATATATATATATATATAATATACTCGGGAACATCGACTCCCGGTTTTAGAAAATGTTCACCTTTGGGTCCCCTATACTAAGGGTATACGCAACTACTGCTTATCTCTAGCATAGGTATTATGCAACTTATAAGCAATTGAATTAACAATTAGATATCAAGATTACGAAACAGACATGCATATATACCATATCAGCATGCTCCAATATATCGCAAGATTTGCTAATAACATCATGCACTTATCACAAGATAATGCATATACATATATTTACATCACAATAACAGTATAACGGGTAGAAAACTTGCCGGAGTGTTCCCGGATAGACTTAAGCTTAGAGTGGGTCCGATAACCTATGAACAATAACATAAGTCGGAATTAAACCCCGGTCGCTTAAGAAACTAGACTTTAACCAATTGACCCTTAATGTTCGCTTATTGTCACTTCTACGCTTAACGAATCACATAAGTCATTCGAGTACCCTCGGCTCCACCATTTTTTATAAATTAACCATTAAGAATTTTAAGGCGATTCTTTCACGAGTCCCCTACCAACTGCCTAACCCACTTTACATAATTGTTTCATAATCCAATTAGTCATTTAAGGGCCATAACCAAGGTTTCAAAGTAAGGCGAGGGGTAATGGTTTGTTCGCGAAATGCCGTTACTTAAAATGGTCGTTTCTCCTAAACCGTACATCGGATTCAAGCGAACCACATATCAAAACGAAGCTTGAAACATAACCTATCTAAGCATGAAAGTGGTTAGTTTATAGAAGTGGGTGTTCGGGTCCAACAATTAATCAAAAAACAGTTTATAGAAAATCGGGCATTACGACGGCTATAACCTAACGATTTCCAAAGTTTAAACTACACCAAATCATCACCAATTCAACAACAATCCAACATCCATCAACATCAAACTAAACCCATTCATCTAAGCACCATTATCATCCAAACAAACCAAACTTAAAACTAAGGGTTCAAGAGTTTATACCTTCCTTGGAGAGTGGATAGTCACTAACAAGCTTCTAGGAACCTTGATCTATGCTTAATCAACCTTAAGCTTTCATGAAAATCAAGAAAATCAAAGTAAGTTACTATTCACTACTATTCATCATCATCTTTGATGAGTGGATTAGCTAAGAAAACCATGGAATCTTGATCTTAAACTCATGGTATAACTAAGTTATGAAATATAGGACCCAAGGAAACAAACCTTGTAATTTTCCATGGCCTAGAACTTGAGTTTTGGAAATCTAATTCTTAATTTCTTGAAAAGGCCGAATGGAAGAAGAAAGAAATGGTGGGGAGCTTTTCCTTGCTTGGTTTTCCTTGGGAAATGAGAAAGAAATGCTTGGTGGAGGAGATTTTTGAACAAATATCTTGATAAAGTGATGACATCACTCACACATGTCATTGCTTGCATCATTCCTTTGCCACATGTCCTTCCCTTATGGTTTGATGATGTCATCATCCTCTAATCTCTTTGATTAGTGCTTAATTATTTGGTTAATCCTTTGGTTACTTATATAAGCTTGATCCTTGGTCGCTTATTTGTTTTACGGTTCGCTTCACTCTCGTTCTCGATGATCGTTCGAGGGATCATATCCGGGATCTTATTACTTGGGTTCCCCTAAACCTTTCCCAGTATTTTATATTTCTTTTATGATCCTCTCTTAAAATCCTTGAATTTAAATCCTTTTAATCATGTTACCTTATACTCAATTCTTTCGGTATCTGGTGGATTTTCGCGAAAAATCAAAGTGTTCGAATTTGGATTCTGACGATATTTACATACACTTATTTACTTTATGGAATACTAATACGATCTCAGAATAACAATAAAAGAACCTCTACAAGGTGAGGCATGAAAAGTTTTCTTATTCAGCATAATCAGCAAAATCACTATTCATAAGGGTTACAAAAAGTCCAAAATTTTGGGGTTATTACAAAGGGTACATTAGTAATCTAGTATTCATTTTTCTAGAATTAAAATATGCTTAAAAAGAATGGATTTTAATAAATAAAGTACAATTCCATAAATCACAAAAATTATACCATAAATTACTTTAAGATTTTAGAAGTTTTATAAGAGTATTTTCAAGAAATTTGAATAAAAATAATTTTTAAAAGAATTTTCTTTGTAATAATACTTCTATAAAAAGCCACATAAAAATACAATTTAATTAGATTTTAATGCAAATAAAGTTTTAAAATATAATCTAGCATTATGCCAATTTATCTAATCGTCTAAGCACATAATTTCCATATCTAAATATTTGTACGAAGATTCGAATTGTCACGAAAGAAAATATATTCGTATTTACTTAATTCACATAATCACTAGAAATCAATATTTAGAAACTTATATACTCACAATAATGCACAGTAATGCCACATCATAGATTTTATAATATCATAATATTTACAAACGTTACAATCACTTAGCCCAAGTTTCGATAAATAAATATATACACATATCACACAATTTTGAAAACACTAGTAAGATTGATCGAAAACTTATCTCAAAACCTGATAAGATCTGAATTTACTCTTTTTGACCCTTTAAATGATATTTTTTTGAAAAACACGAAACATAAAAATTGTATAGAACGAAAAGACCTTTTCGAAAAGTCTAAAATCAATGAATTATGACTAACGATAAATATTCTATGAATTTTACAAGACTGCTGATTTTTATGCCTAAAAGCCCTACGAATTTTAATACAAAAAGTGAGGAAGACGAATATGATATATTTGTAATGATACAACACCCTCTTTCTTAACCTATAAGTTATTTGTATTCAAGTATGATCCAAATTTTAGGCCCATTAGTCTAACCCAATTTTAAATCCTAATCCTTATCTAATTTTAAAAATTACGGGATATTACAACTTAGTTGGTTAAAGAGGGGATAATTATCCTCTTGGGCACAGGTTCGAATCCCTCGGGAGGAGATTATGTTTATGCCTCCTGAACGAGAGCATGTCGCCTAAGTGCGGTTTATCTTGGTTCACGTGGTTTGCAGGCTATTGCGTGAGCCCATGGGGTTTACCCATTGCGCACCCGAAGGGTAACGGCTTCGGTTCCCTACGATAAAAAAATCATATATACAAAAAAGAGATATAAATACAAATTCTTGTATTTAAACTAATCAATTATAAATTATGAAATCAATTCAAAAATGGATAACTTCCATTGATTTCAAGTATATAATGTCATACACGTTAAATTTTCCAAAGTGATATATACAACGTATAATAAAACTATTAGATAACATTTACCGATTATAAAAAATATTACTAAATTAGTAATTTGTTCTTGAGAAACCAATTGTACATTGTAATTATCTTCCAATTTATTTTGTAAATGGAGCATCTTGTCACGAAGCGAGACATGTGCACCAACAAAATTATAAAAAAATTTAAATCATATGTAACATTGTATTTGGAATAGCTAGTAGTAGTTTCAAAATTTTAGAATCTACTTACATGTTCACCAGTGCATAGTATGTCTTCAATGTACCATCCAACATAATGGTTGTAATTACATTTTATGTTCTTAAGATATCTGTAACAAAGAATTCAACGATTGCACATCATCGATACATCACCCAATACTACTTCTAAATCAAATTTATAGCATTTGCTTTGTACAAAGTCACTGATTACCTCTTCTTTTTTTTCAAACTCAAGCTCATCCCAGAAATCTTGACCAACCTGGTACCTTTTTCAGTCTCGAATGACCTCTGTTTTCTGAAAATGAGTAAAAAAAAATCGAATTCAATTTGTGGTCAACAAATAGTATGAAACGCCGAAAAAAGGAAAGTTGGTTAACAAATATACTTTAATCAATGAAAAGCTACTCAAGTTATAACCTAATAAACCAGAGGAACCTTGATAACAAAAAACACATCAATAAATTTCTACAATGGCTTTTAATGAGTGCAGCAGTAAGGGACTTACCGGCCCCGGTTTTTAGAAAAGCTATTGTATTCATATTTTCAGTTTGTTGAAGAACATCCAACTCATGCTCACGGGCATACACATCTATAACTTTCTCTTCTAGGTTCTTCTAATTTCTTAACTTCTACGTCGCTCCCATTTGTGCATTTCCAATATCCATTTTGGAAAAGTTTATACGATAAGGTATTTACCAGATGAAGGTATTAGACTGGTGTACGAGAGAATTCCTTTCCTGAGTTGACATTCTTACATTCGATCTAGTGAGTTTCTAGGCATATGTTGATATATTTATAAAGGTCTATCAAACTAAATTATATAATAATTATAAAAATGATTTAAATTACACTATGAAATATGATTTTACAATAATTTTATGAACGAGTTAATTTATACTAGCACTTTGTTCTACTAAGCCTAATCGCAGTCTAGTCATCAACTTCACACATAATTCTTTAGATACATAAGCATATATATGTCATATATAGATCCATAAATTTTTTAACAAAAAACATATGTTGTTATATACGTTCCTGGAAAAGCAGAAAGCAATTAGTATGTAACACCAAACTTAAGATGCTAGATGTTGTTGATAATAATTCCATTAATATTTAACTTATAATGTCCTTCCAAGTCATATGATTAGAAAAAGAAGTTCGGTCACTTGTATATTAGTCCAATTGAAAATTTAAGCACTTGAATAAGCTCACATATAAATACAAAAATTGTGCTCCAAAATAGGTCAAAAACACAACAGATCAACCTCAAATTAGAATAACATAAAATATCATATAAAGAAATAAGTAGTGACAAGTGTGAATTTCCTTAATTTGTTAATCAACTTAATTTTTCTTCAGGGAATCAGACCCATCAAGTAAAGAACTAGTCAAAAGCCTAATATTTAAAACCAAGCAAATCAAGAACCCAAAAAATTGAGTAATCAAATGTATCCAAATTACTAATCCGAAGTATCCAATTAAATACTCCCTCTGTCCCTCCCATTTGTTTACACTTTCCTTTTTGGGATGTCCCTTCCAATTGTTTACATTTCAAAATTTTCCAAAAATAGTAAAATTTTTATAATTTTTAAGTTAACTACATCCACTACTTTCCTCCACTATACCCACTTTATACTTATAATATTAATCGGTCCCACTACTTTACTCATTTTTTCAACTTTTTTCCACTACTTTATCATTTTTCTTAAACTCCGCGCCCCACCCTAATGTAAACATTTGGGAGGAACGGAGGGAGTATAAGGCAAGATTTTAAAAACAATAGCAGGTATAAGTTCAACTTTCCCATATGAACATATTTTTTTCCATTAGTCTCTCGTATATCTCTATTGCTTAGTCTACCTGAGATATAGGAGAAATTGGAACTGTCCATGAGAGTTCAGATCATAATAGAATATGAGATGATAATGTACAGAAACATTCCAGGACATGTACACTAACTATACAGTTTATCAGTTACTAGATATCCAATAGCAAAAATGAAAACATAAAAAACATAACAATTGATATGTATAGTCATGAGTCTGGAACATTAGAGCAGTTAGCGATTGTTCTGTTTTATTCCAGAAGTGCAAACTCTTAGCACACATAATCAAGTCTGAATTTTGTACTAAAAGTAATCCATATAAACAATCTGGGTCTATAAAAGCCAAGTAATAAAATCATGAACATAAATACCAAATCAAGAACCTCCATCCTTGAACTATATAGCCTTGAACAAATTAACACTCAGTATTAAACATTTAGTTGAAAATAAAGTGAACAAAAAAATGTGAATTACCCTGCAAGTAAAGATGAGGCGTAAAAATAAAAACCCATCACACTACAATTAGAAAATCCAATTATAAACCCTAAATTAAATAACCCACAAATTGTATACTTACAAATTGAATTGAATTATATTCAATTTGAACGTAAATTCTTTCAATATCTTAGGTTGCTCGACACACCCTCCAGATTCCCTCCGAAAATCAAATTATAAAGAATATCCCCAACCCCCAAGAACTACTAGAGAATAAACCAGAAATCATGTGGCACTTCGGCTTATTTGAATCCAGACTTTACCCAGAATATAGAGACGCAGAGAAAATTGTTCGGTGAATTTTAGTGGAGATGCACGTAGAAGTCGATTATGTTTACGAGAAACAAAAGAAATGTAGTTGCTTACTTGCTTTACTTCACTATTTCAAAATATATAAAATATTTTCAGGAGACGTTTACTAACATAGCGCTTGAAAAAGTGCTTTAGTACTACTGAAATATAGATAATAAATAAATATTTAATTACATTAAATATGGTTTCTTGCATATCACATGTATAACCGCTATGTAACCTCTCTCTTATATAGCGCTCAAGTTAAAAATGTTGTGCTAGTAATTTTCTTTATTTATCATTTATTTTTAATACTTTTTTAATCATCTTGCATAGCATTTTATTAAAAAATGTTGTGTAAGTTGCAAACTTGCATAACACATGTAGAAAAATGCTATGTAAGTAGCTTCTTCCAAGTTCAAATTTGTAGTAGTGATTCCTTAAGTCTGTCAAAGTGTTTAGTAGATTAGATTGTGGGATTTTTCTATGAACACTTTCAAGCTAAGAAATAAACTCTGGAAGACGATCAAGTCATGATAATGCCTCAGAGAAAAGATGTAGAAGCTTGGAATTGAATAATGAAGTCAAGATATCCACAAGTCAAAGATCAAGGTATCTCGAGAAGTCATTCGAGAAGTCTAAAATGGCTTGTAGAGAAGTCCAAAATGGCTTATAGAGAACTCTCAGAGATATCGACAAGTCAAATGAAGACATAGAGAACTGGAGATATCGACAAGTCATTTCTGTATGTAGAGATCTCAGAGATATCGATAAGTCAAATGAAGATGGAAAGAATTGGAGATATCGACAAGTCAATTTCTCATATAGAGATATCAGAGATATCGATAAGTCAAATGGTGTATATAGAGATCTCAGAGATATCGACAAGTTACTTCTACATGTAGAGATTTCAGAGATATCGACAAGTCATTTAACACATAGAAAACTGGAGACCTCGACAAGTCATATATACCTATAGAGAACTCAGAGATATCCATAAGTAATTATACTTATCGATATATCACTTCTCTATAGAACAATTGGAGATCTCGACATACTGTCTCAAATTCAGAATACAGACAAGTTCAAGATTCAAGATTATCAGTCAACAAATAATTCATTCACTGAATTGGAAAGTCTACAAAAGCAGCTTGAAGAATACAAGATCAAGGGCCAAGATTAACTGGACAAAGGGTGGTCACAGACCTGCAAGATTATACACAGATTTGCTAATACCAGAAAAGGAAATAGACAAGGTTGCTTTAGAATTTGGTTTAGTACATTTTATTGCAAGTTTTGTAAACCGTGTTGCTAGTCTATAAAGCATGCATGGCTCTTTAGTTCAAAAGTAACAAACGGATCTAGATTTTCTTGTATTCTCTCAAGATATAAGCTGAGTTCTTATTTTCTTAAAAATAAATATTTGTAGGAAGACAAACTTGATTGATACAATTAAGTGAGTTTTTGATATATTGTGTTTGTGTGAATTTAGTTAAACATAATATCTACATTTCTTAAACTGCTTTGTTCAAACCATAATCCATTAAGCTTAAAACAAAGAAAAATCCAAAAAAACACATTCATCCCCCCATTTGTGTTACATTTCATAGCATTCAATATCTAACAAGTTGTATCAGAGCAAAATCTGAAAGTAAATAGATAAAGTTCTTGGAAGAATGAGTGCTCAGAAATTGACAAGCATCAAGATACCTACCTTTGACAAGGTCAACTACACACTGTGGAAAAAGAAAATGATGTTGTTCATAAGGATGACCAATCCTATATATGTTCAGATTCTCAAGAATGGACCTTTCATTCCTATGATGAGAGTTTCTGAATCTACAGAAGAAGATATAGTCATTCCAGCACATTATACACCTAAAGATCCCTTAACCTACACATAGCTTGAAAAAGAAAAGGTTGCACTGGATAGCAGTTTTCATCTCATATTAATTGAGTCTCTGGATAATGTGATATATAACAATATTATCAACTGTGATTCAGCTAAACAGATTTGGGAGAAGATTGAGATACTGCGTGAGGGGACAGAGGAAGTTAGATCTAACCAAAGGAGAATCTTGGTGTCAAAATATGAGAGTTTCATGACTAAACCTAAAGAAGGAATTACTGAAGTTTTTGAAAGATTCAACAAATTTATTAATGACTTGCAACTTCATGATAAATATTATGAAGCTGAGGAGGTTAACCTAAAGTTTTTGATGACCCTTCCTGACCATCTTGAACATAAGATATCTGTTATTAGATAAGGAAAATACCTAAACAGAATGACATTGGAGGTCCCATATGGGATTTTGAAAACATATGAGTTTGAGATGTTGAAGAGAAAGTCATTGAAGGCAAACCAAGGACATGTGGTTGATGGATATAGTGCATTGATGGTCAATAACAGTACAATGCTTGAAGATGAATAAGAAGCACACACTCAAGTCACTCATGCAGTTGCGCAAAAGAACGAGGAGCCCCAGAAACAGGTCATATTAGAGCTAGAGGAGGATGAATATTACACTCTTGATGAACTAGAAGAGATGGATCAATCCATGGCGTACCTTGCTAGAAAAGTTTCCAACATTAGGGTGAAAAATCCAAAGTACTTTAAGAGCAAGGGACAAACCTCAAATAGCAACAACTGGAAGGAAAAAACTCAGTTCAACTCAGGTGGCAAATGTGGCTACAAAACTGGATCTGTTGACAGATCAAAAATTAGGTGTTACAATTGTGATGAGTTGGGTTGCTTTTTAACTGAGTGTAGAAAGCCAAAGAAAGTGAAGAAGGATAAAGCTTACTTGGAGTTGGAAGCAAAGTATGAAGCTCTATTGAGAAAATAACAGGAAAGGCTTACATAGCTGAAGACAAGAGAGGTGATGACACTGACGAAGATAATGACAATAAAGAATTTGAAAATTATGCACTCATGGCTTTAGAGTAAGGAGAATCATCCTTATTAAAATCAGAGTTACCAGCTCTAACTACCATTGATTTAAATACAAGCCAATATAAAGAATATAACGACTTGTGTATTTTTGAGTTATTTAAATATGTGAGTATTATGGAAATTATTAAATAAAATATGTGTGTTGGTTTTGACCACTATGTGATGCTTGAGTATTATCTATATGTCATTTATAGTGCACCGGGTTGTCCGCGCGATTAATTATGGGATCGTATTGAATTGTTTTCACTTTCAAAAGTGGATTATTGCAAATTTATTTGCATAAATACTGGAACTATCTTTAAAATTATTTTTATGCTTTTATAGTGACAATATTTATTTTTGGGATTTTATAAAATTGAAAAATCAATATTTCATCAATTATTTAACCCTGTATGATTTTCTAATTACATTTAATTATAAAATCTGTATTTAATTCCAGAATTCTTCAAAAATTATGAAACTCGTAGTTATTTAAGTTTGGAATATTCCAAGAATTTTAAAATTATTTTGGAAATTTTAAGGATTAATTTTATCCGCGCGTTGTTTTGTTTTATTGTTAAAAGCGGGTACAAATTACGTTTCAAAAATTGTTTTAAAATTTCAAAACTTATGTTTTTATAAACTCTGGGATACTTTTGATATTTTAAAACTATTTTCGTAATTTTTGGAGGCTGTTTTATTCGCACCTCGTTTCGTTAATTTCGAATTTCGGGGCAAAAAGAGACCTTTAAATCTTCGTAATTATCGTAAAAGTTACGTGTCTATTTATTTGACACGTGTCCTGAATCACAGATACGTGGCAGTAGTACATTTGTATCGTGTTGTTGCTGTATAAACCGAAAAGAAAAAAAAACAAAGGGGATATAACCCCCTGCTCTGTTCTTCATCTTCTTCAATTCATTCTCCACCTATATTTTTCTTCCCCTGCCGCCGCATACTTTCCGGCCGCCGCAGCTTCCCTTCTTTTAAGCATCTAATCGTCGTTCTTTATATTTCCCGGTGACCTGTCTGTTCCGGCCGTATGGTCTCGGTTCAGTCGGAGTTGTAGGTGAAGGTATATACACACATATGTGTGTATATCTCGATGGAGGTACTGTGGTTGTGCGGTTTTTCTGGTTGCGTTTGTGTTGTTATTGTAACGATTACTGTTGTTCTGTGCTCTTAGCTTTCCCGATTGCCGCCGTGTTATTTTCCGGCAGGGTGATCGGTGTGTGTCCTTTTCGCGTGGTTCCTGTTCCTTTGCGATGCTGTTATTACGGGGTTATCCGAGTTGGATATGTTCGATTGGGTTTTGATTGGATTATCTGACTATTTTCTGAAATTTTCGAATGAATATTTGTTGTATTTGTTCGAGTTATTTTAGTAAAAATTCAGGTGAATCCGTGAAATTATTGGAATTAATTGTTTACGAGGATATTTTAATCGGTGAAGTTACGTTGGAAACCCGAAATTTATCGGGTACCCGTAAATTTTACCGCCGTTGACAATGAACTTCGGTGAGTCAACGGTGGACTGTGATGATTATTATCTGAGTCCTAAATTTTATAAATAATAAAATGATTCGTATAAAATGTTTTCGAGAATAAATCGTATATTGGAGTTGTACGTAAATAATTACGAGATTGTGGAATTGATGTTGTGATCAAAATAATTTGTGAAATTTGGAATTGTATGATTAATTGATTGTTGTTGGTTTGACGTCGATTGATGTTTCGACGGGTAGTCCGATAAACAAAGGAGACGCTGCCCGATTTTTCGATTTCCGGGAAACTGAATTACGTAAATACGGGAACGTATCCGATGAATATCGGGACGTCGAGAGACTATATATATATATGTGTGTGTTTTATACGAAACTTGGTTGTACGATGTGATGAAATATTTTTTCAAATCGATAACCCTGATTTTATAAAATAACGAGTATATGTATTTTCCGAAAATGAACACCAAATCGATTTTCGAGATTGTGAACCCTACTTGTTGCGTGTATTATTATAATATATATAATTACAAGTCGAGTTTGAATATCGTTGGGTAAAAGAAAATTGGTATCGAGAATATGTCAAGCATACCTAGACATGTAACGTAGGGTATTTCGACCGTGTAGGTTATAGTCGGGAACCTGAAGGTGGACGATGGATTAAAGATAACATAGTGATCAGTCGACGAGCTCAGTAGAGTTTCAACAGAAAAACCTGAGTGTCAAAGTCGAATCCAATGGGATCTAGTGGTTGGACGTTAAAGCCTGAGCGACAGCGTCGGATCAGAATTGATCAGTAGTAGTTGTAAAGCCTGTAAGGCAAGTATTTATGAACTTTGCTTCAAGATATATATTACCAATGTTTTCGAACTGTTTCATAACATGTCGCTATTATTCAAAATAACTCCTGTTTTATTTTGCAAGTGCTTTAAACTATTAAACCTTGCACCCTGATTTTCTTGATCTTGAGCCGTAAGCCTTGTTCTTTGTAAACCATCCTTTGTTGAACCTCAGATACCAAATCACACAAATATGATACTACTCCCCAAATGTATAGCCACCACACACTGGAACAAAATTGTGTGAAAATACAGAAATTTCTATATCTCAACCATTCTTTATAACATCAAAGAACTATACCTTGAAAAATCAGTATTTGTCCAATACCTGATCATTTTACAGACTGAAAACTGTTTCTTGTACATACCTTGGTATACCCTTGTGATATCCATGAGTTTCCTTATGTTTTATTCAAATGTTTAATCATCATTGATTATGATCTCGTGTTATCGAATTATATTGTTTATCGTATTGAACTGTTTTAGAATTGGATAGTTTTTATATATGTGGACCAGATTCGTGGTCAGACCATACTAATGGTCAAGTTAGGCCAATGTGTGCCTTGGATCCAGTAATTAGAGCAGTGCTGTGTGCTTGCTCGGGGTTAGTGCGTGACTGATCAGCAGCCTAACCTTGGTTTTAAAACTTAAAATGAATATCCAATTCTAATGATTAGTTAAAAAGGAACTTGATTCCTTTGAATCATCTCATTTGATCATGGTTTAACCTCAGTTATCACTATTATGACTTGCTGAACTAGTTAGCTCACCCTTGCGACTCTTTTATATATTTTACAGTTGAAAAGAATATGGATGATAGTGAAGTTCCTCAGTCCAAAGTGCGGGCTAAGGTTCCAGTCAAGTTGGATCGAGCTAGCAAAAGTTTCATGCGGTAAAGAGATATTTAGATTGTAAGAATGATTTTATTATCAATTGTAAGTTAAATTAGTTGGGATTTGGTACGATGTAATAATTAAGGTTGTGGCTTGTTCTCATACTTTAACCTGTTGCGATCCATGGTTATGTGAAACAGGGTCATTGCAATTAATATTTTATGTACAGGTTTATATATTGTGAATGTGTTGTGGACCCCAAACTTCTGACCCGGGTTTGGAGGGCGCCACAGGTTGGTATCAGAGCTACAGGTTATAAGTCACTGAAACAAGCCTAGATTGTCGGGATTGGGTAGAGGGTTAGGATTAGGAATATGAAATAGAAAGATAAGACGTTGTGAGGTTGAGTGCGATGGTATAGTAGGTCTCCGGCATAATTCGTATTGCGATTCGGGATTCTCAGCTTGCGACGTGATTTTCAGACAACGGCAATGGCGGATCTTGATTTCCCGGTATCATTTGATCATTTGGAGCTTTCCGTTTGAGGATCGTCATCTTCTTTCAGATTGGATTTGTACCTTGTTCCTCCACCAGTATTAATGGTACTACCTTTTGTTATAACGATTGCACTTCTTCAAGCTATTTTACGCTACTTTTCCACCTTTTGATATGAGACTACCTATTCAAGAACCTCCATCCGTTTATTCTTGTTTCACTAGACATTCGGCTGTGAGCATATCTCTTTAGTTTACTCTACATCATGTTCTATACCCCCAGTTTAGAACTTGTCCTATGAAGCGATTGTACCTACGAGGAGGGATTTGAGAGTTACAGTACATGGTGAGCGCTTGAGATATAAATAAAGGTGAGAAGAAGTTTAGAGAAAAGATTTAAGTATTTCAGAGGATAGCTGTTATCGGGTTAAAAGAAGTCATTAGTGACTAAGCCACCCGTGAATAATTATGGGATGAACCAGATGAATTTTGAAAGAATAAAAGAGAAAAGTATAAACCTGGGATTTTTGTGAAATTAAATGATGGTGTTATGATAAATGCGATATATAAATTAGTGATGTGATGTGATACGGGTAAACTTTGTTCTATGAAATAGACTTGTGGACTATTGGATAGTCTGTTCTATTTAACTACTACAACGATAATGTCGAAAGTATCATCAGTATGGGAGCCTTGATGTGAAACTACGAATACGATAATGTGCGACAACAATTGAAGTTTCGTCGATTAAGGAAGGTAAGTGGACACGATGAAGGAGAAAGGGTAGATTGAAGTGAATGGACCTTTATATGATCGTTCCATGAGTTTGGTACCTTGTTATAAGTCGGAAGGATAAGAACTAACTCATATAGTAAAGACAACCAGGTTTGTGATTTTCCAAACTTTTTAAAACAAGTTTTCGAAAAAGATTTTTCTTTACAAATTTCTAAAAGCCTTTTCGAATAAAATGATTTTTAAATATGGGTTGTTAAATTACTACTTGAGTTGAAAAGCCTGGATTACTTAGAAGGATGCTGTTTTAGACTTAGTATTGCTAATTCCGAGAAGAAAGTAACCTATGATTATAAAGAAGTTGTATGAAGTATAGTTCTTAGTATAAATAGTCAATGTGGAGAAGACCAAGAGAGATTCAGTAGAAATTAAAGTTACTATGAATGAAAAGAGACCAGAAACACCAACAAAAATAAGAAGTTTTATCATAGGTCGGTTACTATCGAAAATTGGTGCAAGAGTTCTTGGAAGTTGCAATATCTTGGATGAAGCTGACCAGGAAAAGCAAGAAGTTTATACGAAGTAGAGAAGGGTAAAGAAAGTTTTACAGAGTTAAGTGAAATATTGGTTACAACACCTGCTTTATCATTTTGAGAATACCAAGGAGATTTGGTAGTTATAGTGATGCTTCTCATAAGGGAGTAGGAAGTGTGATGATGCAGCACAATAAAGTTATTGTATATGCACCCAGACAACCGAAATCTTATGAGCAGAAGTATCCTACTCATCATTGGGGATAACAGTAATAATATTTGTTTTGAAAAATGGGGAGACATGATATGTATGGAGAAAGGTGTAAGATCTACGAACCATAAGAATTGAAGTAAGTATTCACGAGAAAAAAAACAAATGTAGTGGCAAGCGATAAACAAAAAGGAGAGAACGAATATAGAGACTACACCAGAAGAATTAACTATAGGATTCTGGAAGTTGGAATTGGAAGCTAAAGTTCATAATCCCAAAAGGATGAAAGATGGATAATGTGACCTTTCAGTTGAAGTTGTGAAGGGAAAGATAAGATGTCAAGAGAAGATAATGGATCATGATGTTAGTGGTTAATAAAAGAAATTTATGCGCCCAGGAGAACGATCACGATATCTCCAGGTTTTCTTCCAACACTTGGATGCTATAAGTAGAAGGAAAAAGAAATGAGATCCCACAGGGAATTCACAATATAAAGTATTTAATTCACTAAAGGAATGCCAAGATATATGGAAATTTACAGAAAAACAGTGATAACCAGGTATAAGAAGGAAATTTCAAGATGGATTAGAAAGTGTGGACATGTCAAAGGGTTAAGGCGAAGTATTGGAGGCCTAATAAGGCAGACCCAGGGAATGGTTTTACAAGAGGTAAATCATGAAAGGTACCAGTGATGTTCATGGAGAAAAAGAATGAAATTATAAGAATATGTACTGATTATCGGGAGTTTAACAAAACCATGAATAAGAAGAAGTGAGACCCTATAAAGAATTGATTACCTATAAGACCTAATCTAAGAAGTGTATTATGTATCAAGGATTAACTTAAGATCCGACCTGAGAACATAACAAAGATTACGACCAAAATGAGTTAAGAGCATCGCAAGCTCGGATGATATTATGTGAAATAACAAGGGTATCAGGTAATTATAAGGAATCAAGGAACGTGGTATATAAGGAGTATTTGGATAAGCAAACTGTATTTATTGATAACATCCTCAGCTACTTAAGGAATAAGAAAGTCTGCGTGGGATGCTCAAGGATTTTTCTCCAAGGATCAGAAGGAAAATAATTATGCGTTAAGTTTTCAAGAATAAAATTTTGACTAAGGTTAACAAAAGGTTCTGAATTAATCCAGTAACAATTACCTAAGCAAAATCGTATGATAAAAGATGCCCTATACTGACATGAGGGGTTGGATATAATTAAGACCACCAAGGAGTTAATAAACGAATTGGACAGAGTGAAATCTGAAGTTCAAATATTTAAAAATAACAGTACATGAAAATATGAGATTACTTTTCAACTTTAACTGATGGAAAAGAGTAAGAGATGTTTAAATATTTGGAAACCAAGTTGAAAACGAGCACCGTCTAACATCCTTATGCGGAGAGTCAAAGTACGAAAGTGATTCAGGAACTATAAGATATATTGAGAGATTGAGTTTTTAAGAAAACACTGGAATAATTATTTATTATCGATGTCAGCTTTGGAATGCTACTTTACCAAGCTTCATGTGAACACGAGTTTAGGTCCCCATTTTATTGAGATAAAGTGAGAGAAAGAAAGTTGTTAAATTCAAAGTTAATTCAACACACCAAGAGCGTAGTGGTATTGGTTGAAGCAGCTCGGAGTAGACAAAGAAAGAAGATAAAATTGTATTAAGAGAAAGTATGAGTATAGAAATAGGACCAGTAGTGTTAGTAAAAGTGTCGTCTTGAAAAAGATTGGATAAATTTGAATAGAAGGGACAAGCTAAGTCCTAAAATTAGTGAACCATTCGAGGTATTGATAAATATAGATAAAGTTGTTCATAAATGATATGACCGTCACACCCGTGTGTATACCTAAGGTATTCTACTTGTTAATATTAAAGTGATAAGTATTGGGTTTAAATTAAGTGATTGATCAGGAGCTAATGGGGCTCTTGTCCAAGTTTGTTTTGCATATAGTGATCAATCCAAACTCGTGATCGTTAAAGGCGAGTCATTGGAAATGAGTGTATATCTATAATCAGTACGTTCGAAAACCTCGAGTAGAAGAGTCTACTTAGAATCTAGAATCATATATGCTTAAAAAATATCCTCACTTGTGTAACTAGATCAGATTCTGAGGACAGAATCCTTTTAAGGGGGGAAGGATATAACGACTCGTGTATTTTTGAGTTATTTAAATATGTGAGTATTATGGAAATTATTAAATAAAATATGTGTGTTGGTTTTGACCACTATGTGATGCTTGAGTATTATCTATATGTGATTTATAGTGCACCGGGTTGTCCGCGCGATTAATTATGGGATCGTATTGAATTTTTTTCACTTTCAAAAGTGGATTATTGCAAATTTATTTGTATAAATACTGGAACTATCTTTAAAATTGTTTTTATGCTTTTATAGTGACAATATTTATTTTTGGGTTTTTATAAAATTGAAAAATCAATATTTCATCAATTATTTAACCCTGTATGATTTTCTAATTACATTTAAATATAAAATCTGTATTTAATTCCAGAATTCTTCAAAAATTATGAAACTCGTAGTTATTTAAGTTTGGAATATTTCAAGAATTTTAAAATTATTTTGGAAATTTTAAGGATTAATTTTATCCGCGCGTTATTTTGTTTTATTGTTAAAAGCGGGTACAAATTGCGTTTCAAAAATTGTTTTAAAATTTCAAAACTTATGTTTTTATAAACTCTGGGATACTTTTGATATTTTAAAACTATTTTCGTAATTTTTGGAGGCTGTTTTATTCGCACCTCGTTTCGTTAATTTCGAATTTCGGGGCAAAAAGAGACCTTTAAATCTTCGTAATTATCATAAAAGTTACGTGTCTATTTATTTGACACGTGTCCTGAATCACAGATACGTGGCAGCAGTACATTTGTATCGTGTTGTTGCTGTATAAACCGAAAAGAAAAAAAAACAAAGGGGATATAACCCCCTGCTCTGTTCTTCATCTTCTTCAATTCATTCTCCACCTATATTTTTCTTCCCCTGCCGCCGCATACTTTCCGGCCGCCGCAGCTTCCCTTCTTTTAAGCATCTAGTCGTCGTTCTTTATATTTCCCGGTGACCTGTCTGTTCCGGCCGTATGGCCTCGGTTCAGTCGGAGTTGTAGGTGAAGGTATATACACACATATGTGTGTATATCTCGATGGAGGTACTGTGATTGTGCGGTTTTTCTGGTTGCGTTTGTGTTGTTATTGTAACGATTACTGTTGTTATGTGCTCTTAGCTTTCCCGATTGCCGCCGGGTTATTTTCCGGCAGGGTGATCGGTGTGTGTCCTTTTCGCGTGGTTCCTGTTCCTTTGCGATGCTGTTATTACGGGGTTATCCGAGTTGGATATGTTCGATTGGGTTTTGATTGGATTATCTGACTATTTTCTGAAATTTTCGAATGAATATTTGTTGTATTTGTTCGAGTTATTTTAGTAAAAATTCAGGTGAATCCCTGAAATTATTGGAATTAATTGTTTACGAGGATATTTTAATCGGTGAAGTTACGTTGGAAACCCGAAATTTATCGGGTACCCGTAAATTTTACCGCCGTTGACAATGAACTTCGGTGAGTCAACGGTGGACTGTGATGATTATTATCTGAGTCCTAAATTTTATAAATAATAAAATGATTCGTATAAAATGTTTTCGAGAATAAATCGTATATTGGAGTTGTACATAAATAATTACGAGATTGTGGAATTGATGTTGTGATCAAAATAATTTGTGAAATTTGGAATTGTATGATTAATTGATTGTTGTTGGTTTGACGTCGATTGATGTTTCGACGGGTAGTCAGATAAACAAAGGAGACGCTGCCCGATTTTCCGATTTCCGGGAAACTGAATTACGTAAATACGGGAACGTATCCGATGAATATCGGGACGTCGAGAGACTATATATATATATATGTGTGTTTTATACGAAACTTGGTTGTACGATGTGATGAAATATTTTTTCAAATCGATAACCCTGATTTCGTAAAATAAAGAGTATATGTATTTTCCGAAAACGAACACCAAATCGATTTTCGAGATTGTGAACCCTACTTGTTGCGTTTGTTATTATAATATATATAATTACGAGTCGAGTTTGAATATCGTTGGGTAAAAGAAAATTGGTATCGAGGATATGTCAAGCATACCTAGACATCTAACGTAGGGTATTTCGACCCTGTAGGTTATAGTCGGGAACCTAAAGGTGGACGATGGATTAAAGATAACATAGTGATCAGTCAACGAGCTCAGTAGAGTTTCAACAGAAAAACCTGAGTGTCAAAGTCGAATCCAATGGGATCTAGTGGTTGGACGTTAAAGCCTGAGCGGCAGCGTCGGATCAGAATTGATCAGTAATAGTTGTAAAGCCTGTAAGGCAAGTATTTCTGAACTTTGCTTCAAGATATATATTACCAATGTTTTCGAACTGTTTCATAACATGTCACTATTATTCAAAATAACTCCTGTTTTATTTTGCAAGTGCTTTAAACTATTAAACCTTGAACCCTGATTTTCTTGATCTTGAGCCGTAAGCCTTGTTCTTTGTAAATCATCCTTTGTTGAACCTTAGATACCAAATCACACAAATATGATACTACTCCCCAAATGTATAGCCACCAAACACTGGAACAAAATTGTGTAAAAATACAGAAATTTCTATATCTCAACCATTCTTTATAACATCAAAGAACTATACCTTGAAAAATCAGTATTTGTCCAATACCTGATCATTTTACAGACTGAAAACTGTTTCTTGTACATACCTTGGTATACCCTTGTGATATCCATGAGTTTCCTTATGTTTTATTCAAATGTTTAATCATCATTGATTATGATCTCGTGTTATCGAATTATATTGTTTATCGTATTGAACTGCTTTAGAATTGGATAGTTTTTATATATGTGGACCAGATTCGTGGTCAGACCATACTAATGGTCAAGTTAGGCCAATGTGTGCCTTGGATCTAGTAATTAGAGCAGTGCTGTGTGCTTGCTCGGGGTTAGTGCGTGACTGATCAGCAGCCTAACCTTGGTTTTAAAACTTAAAATGAATATCCAATTCTAATGATTAGTTAAAAAGGAACTTGATTCCTTTGAATCATCTCATTTGATCATGGTTTAACCTCAGTTATCACTATTATGACTTGCTGAGCTAGTTAGCTCACCCTTGCGACTCTTTTATATATTTTACAGTTGAAAAGAATATGGATGATAGTGAAGTTCCTCAGTCCAAAGTGCGGGCTAAGGTTCCAGTCAAGTTGGATCGAGCTAGCAAAAGTTTCACGCGGTAAAGAGATATTTAGATTGTAAGAATGATTTTATTATCAATTGTAAGTTAAATTAGTTGGGATTTGGTACGATGTAAGAATTAAGGTTGTGGCTTGTTCTCATACTTTAACCTGTTGCGATCCGTGGTTATGTGAAACAGGGTCATTGCAATTAATATTTTATGTACAGGTTTATATATTGTGAATGTGTTGTGGACCCCAAACTTCTGACCCGGGTTAGGAGGGCGCCACAAAGAAACTATTGAAAAGATGAGTGTAGAAATGTTTCACATCCATACGAGCATGGTGGTAGCTACTAAGGAAGTTAGTAGACTGTCAAAGATCATTGAGAAGCTTGAGATTGAAAAGAAAGAGTTGGAGTTGCATCTTGTTGAGCTTGAAACAGTCAAGAAAGATAATGAATATCTGGAAAACAAGCTCAATTGTGCAAGTGAAATTAGAGCATTGCTGAGGGAAAAATTAAATGCATCTCAGTTGGTTGGACAATACCATGAGAAACAAACCATGTATTAATGTAGCTATTGGTTTGGACTATGATGCCTTGAACAGAAATAAGAAAAATGAAGGTGACAAAGGAAAAGAAATTGCAGATCAAGTTGTTCCAAGTGTGCTGAGAAAAGTAAATGCACCTGTGTCCAAGGCATGTGAGGTTAATTTCAGTGAGGTTGAGTTGGTCATCAAGCAAGAACTTGCAGATGAAGACAGTGAAAATAAAGATGCAGAAACCACTCTCACAAATGAAACTGAAAAGAAATCAGTAGTTACTCAAGTTATCAAGACACCAACCAAGGAGGTCAAAACTGAGAATGCTGGGAAAAATGAATATGAATGGAAAAATAGGTTTGAACAAGAGAAACAACTATGCTTTTGTTGCAGATGCTCCCAGAAAGCAGTGTCAAAAATGTGGCTCAATAAATAAAATGAGATGGATCAATCCATGGCTTACCTTGCTAAAAAAGTTTCCAACATTAGGGTGAAAAAGCCAAAGTACTTTAAGAGCAATGGACAAACCTCAAATAGCAACAACTGGAAGGAAAAAACTCAGTTCAACTCAGGTGGCAAAGGTGGCTACAAAACTGGATCTGTTGACAGATCAAAAATTAGGTGCTACAACTGTGATGAGTTGGGTCACTTTGCAACTGAGTGTAGGAAGCCAAGGAAAGTGAAAAAGGATAAAGCTTACTTGAAGTTGGAAGCAAAGTATGAAGCTCTATTGAGAAAACAACAAGGGAAAGGCTTACAAAGCTAAAGACAAGAGTTGGGGTGACACTGATGAAGATGATGACAATGAAGAATTTAAAAATTATGCATTCATGGCTTTAGAGCAAGGAGAATCATCCTCATCAAAATCAGAAATATCAACTCTAACTATCAATGATTTAAATACAAGCCAATATAAAGTGTCAAAATGTGGCTCAACAAATCACCTAACTCACCTTTGCAAAAAGGCTGTTAGTGAGCCAAAGATGGGAGCTTGCAAATACAATGAGGCATTGGTTGAAGATCCCTTTCATTCTGTGACAAATTTGATTGCATTTCTTGCAATATGAAAGTGATGACAAGCTTTCATAAACTGAGAGGAGATCTCAAAAAAGTTAATCCTGGATCTACAGCTAAAAAGGAAAATGCAAATCAATCAATAAACATTGTTATTTTGAATCATCAAATTCTACTTCTGCAACTTCTGTGAAAAAGAAGAAAGTACCCAACACTACTTGGGTAGCTAAACATACTTTATCCTCATTGTGTGCAGGAAAAGATGAAGAGAGTCATATGGATCATTGACAGTGAATGCTCCAGATATATGACATGTGATAAGGCCCTTCTATCACAATTTGAGGAGATGGCTAGCCCATTGGTGACTTTTGGAGACAACAACAAAGGATTCATAATGGGATATGATAAGCTATTTTTAGGAAATGTTGTAATAGATTATGTAGGACTAGTTGTTGGACTTGAAGTAAATCTTCTAAGTGTCAGTTAATTTGTTGACAAAGGATTCAAGGTTAATTTTGAAAAAGTAGATTGCTCAATTATCAGCAAAAAGACTGGTATAACTGCTCTAAAAGGAGTAAGAAAAGGAAGCTTGTTTATTGCAGATCTAAGGAGTAAGAAAAGGAAGCTTGTTTATTGCAGATCTAAGTTCAGCAAGTATGGATATAATTTTTTGCTTCTATACCAAGGCATCTGTTGAGCAAAGCAAGCTGTGGCACAAGAAACTCTCTCACCTGAATTACAAAGCAATAAATACCTTGGTCAAAAAAGAATTAGTGAGAGAAATGCCAAATCTGGAATTTGCTCAAGATGAAATTTATGAGGCTTATCAGAAAGGCAAAATGAAGAGGTCCAGACACAAGAGAAAAACTCTGAATTCCATTAGTTCACCGTTGCAACTTATTCACATGGACCTATTTGGACCAGTTAATGTCTTATCTATTTCTAGAAAGAAATATGCACCGGTGATGGTGGATGACTACTCAAGGTATATATGGGTAGATTTTATGCATTCAAAAGATGAAACTCCACACATCATTATTGAACATATAAAGAAAGTTGAAAAGCAGGCTGAAGATCAAAATTTTGTAAAGAGATTGAGAAGTGATAATGGCACATAATTCAGGAATACAACATTGAGTAAATTCTGCAAAGACAAAGGCATTGTTCAAGAATTTTCAGCTACAAGAACACCTTAACAAAATGGTGTTGTTGAGAGGAAAAATAGAACTCTAGCTGAAGCTACTAGAACAATGATTCAAGATGTCAATCTGCCACTATGTTTTTGGGAAGAAGCTGTGAATACTGCATGTTATACTGAAAACATATATTTGATCAACAAATACCATGGAAAATCACCTTACTCAATTCTATCAAAAAGAAAGCCTACTGTGAAGCATCTGCATGTGTTTGGAAGCAAATGCTTTGTGCTCAAAGACAACTCTGGATATGTGGGAAAATTTGACTCTAAGGTTTTTGAAGCAATTTTTCAGGGATATTCATTGGGAAGAACTACCTACAGAGTTTATGCGCTTGAACATAAGAAAATTATGGAAAGCACAAATGTGACTTTTGATGATGACAAGTGTCCAGGCTTGAAATTTCTTGATGAAAATGAAGCAGAAACTTTGAAGTTTGAAAATATTAATATTGACAGTGATTCTGAGGATGATGCTGAGATCAACACATAAAATAGAATGAAGCAAGAAACAGCCGAATAAGTGATCCATGAAAATGAAAGTTCTAATCAAGAAAGAATTTCATCCGAGTTTGATGGCATAAACTCAGGGGGAGAAGAAGATGGTCGTTCTACAAGTCATGCCAATGATGAGAATAATTCTAGTCAACAAGATCATATCAGAAAATGGGATAGAAGTCATACTAGAGATGCAATAATTGGTGATCTCAATGCTGGAGTGAGAACTAGAAGTGCTACTGCAAATGAATGTTTGCATGTATATTTTCTGTCTCAAATTGAGCCAACCCCTCTTTATGCTTTTGAGATCTCAATTGACCTAGCTTTTGCAAATCTTCACTATTCTTTTTCATTTCAAGCTCTTTCTCTCTCAAATTTCTTACCCATTCAAACCCATACTTATAATGGCTGCAAACAATGTTAGAGCTATTATTTCAAAGGACGGTACCAACAACCTAGCTTTTACTGATGCTAACCAAGCTCCTGATAGTTTCATTTTGTTAGATTTTTGTCGGAGTCCTATCTTGCAGGTGCTTTGACGGCTAATCACATACTTTACATGGACGTGCTCAATGAGTTTTGGAACTCATCTGTGATCAACACTATTGTGCATGAGAATCAAGCTGTGTCCCTGGTGGTAAACTGCTCAATTCAGGGAAAGAAGGTGGAATTTGATGCAAATATGTCAACCAAGCATTGGGCATCCCTACAGACAACATGGTGGAGGTGCCAACTCAACAGTAAATAGTTGAGCTTATGGATTTCATAAACTACAGTGAGAAGTTCAACCTTTCCAGCTTGAACAAGACGCATCTCAAGAGGGAATGGTCTTTTTTGTTTGACTATATTATTAGAGACTTTACCTACAGGAAGGCTGGGTATGATAATAAATCTAGTGTGGTCCAAAAGTCGGTGTTCTCCACGATTTATAATAAACACCTTAATGTGGGGTTATTTGTCACAGCCCGAAAATATAAGAAAAAGATGACATCCGATAAGTATAATTATTACAAACGGTTAATTACAACATAATCCAAGATCGCAAAGGTTTAGTGTTTAAACAGCCCAACCCTAACAACTATTACAACTTATATAGAACCATCGAGCCTCACACAGACACGGCTAAATAACTTGAGCTTGCACATAGGCCTCAACAGCTCCATTGGTAGGATTACAAGCAGTCTGCTTGAATCTAACCATACTTGCTAGCTGAAATAACATGGGTAAATAGCAAAAAGTGAGCCAAATGCTCAGCAAGAGATATAATGAGACATAAATTAACAATATAACAGGTCATAATTCAAAGAAGGGTGGATGACATCATTATTCAAGTCAAAAACATTTTAAATCTAAACATTGCTCAAAATAAATTTTATGACGCTGTGGATTACAGCCGGTGATCAGCCGCGAAGTAATCCCGAACCTCTCCAGGTTCTAAAAAATTTGAATTGGGATCCCTAGGCCATCTTTTAAGCCTAAGTAATAAGTGTGAAAAGGACTTGCATCTTAGTCCAATTCACTAATCTCAAGAAAACATTCATTTGTTTGGAAATTTCTCCTTTAAGCAAGTATCTTTTGTAAAATTTATGCCAGGGGGTGATCTTCCAAAGATTATAAGTAAGAATATCAATTATTCCAGTTCAAGGGATTCTAGGTGATAGAATTACAATCAAAAGTTAAATAATTAGAAGGATAAGGATCTTATCAAGAAAGGAATCATCATCTTATTAGTGGGGTCATTAGAGACGAAAGATCAATCAATCAAGAGTAAGGGTATCACATAATTTTACAAGTTCAAGAATGGTATCATAAGGTTCAATGACTAAGGAAGAAAGTATTGAAAGAAACATGACTATTATATATAGGTTAAGGAAAAACAGTTGCACAAAATGAGTTTTTAAAAGAAGGGGAGAGGCACTTGCCTTCCTAAAGTCCTTAGCTAACACAAAAGCAACTTGAGCTCCCTTACTCGACTTTGATGGCAATAGTATTTCCTCTATATTCTCTTGAACCTACATATATAATAACCTCATTACTAAAAGGTCCTATACACAAACCTGAATGACTTTTTATACCACTCGACTCCAATGCAACATATAGGTTTTATGCACACGAGTATACTTTATTATCATGAAACTCTGTACTTAGTTACTTATAAACATTAGTGCACATAATTACATATAAACATGTAGTAACATGGCATTTATTCCAAATAAACATGTAAGTATCAAATGATCTCAAGACACTCTACCGTTGCTCACTCGATTCTCTCAATACCACATTTCTAGTCACAAAACTCTATAAACCCAAGTACTAAAAACCCAATTCTATTGATTCCTCTTAACATATTACCTTCTACTGACCCTAATATATCTTGATAATATCAATACACATAGATGCCTCACCTAATTGGACTCATAAACTCTTTGCACAAACCCAACCTCTCAAATGCATCTTTCGGTAATACCTTGTGTGCCTTGGCAAAATGAAACTTTCTACCTTGTGCATTCACTGAATTATGACTTTTCTTAATTAATAACTCATAAAACTAACTCCTAAACTTGGTTTGACACTAAGGCCACACTTAGGCCTACCTATGACTTTCTATGAAGTTGACACCAAACTACAGTTGCATCTTTTCAAACTACCCTGTTTCAACTAACTTAAAACTCATAAATTTTTGCTCTAAGGTTCATTCTAGTTGCTTGACCTTCCCTAGACTCCATTACACCTTTACCTATCAAGGCCCCTGGAATGCCTACCTAAAACCAACCTAAACTGGACCATAAACACATTTACTCTGAATCTGTCCCTGTTTTGGCTGCTCTTGGTTTTACACCAATGCACCCTTCAAAACCAAAGCGCTTTCACAATCTATGGCTACTGATATCAATATTAAACATTGCTCTTACAATGCCCGGCCTAGGCCTTCCGAGGCCTCACCAATTGCTCACTCAAAACCCAACCATTCTATGATTAACAACGAACTCACTACTCGCACTACACGACCCTTTTCTCCTTGGCACCAATCAAATTTACCCAACTCTACAACACGAATAATCAAAACTAAAACACTAATCACCTTGATCTTCCTATTAACTACCTATGAAAAACTAAATACACAGTGGCCATCTTTTTACGTGCATAATTCTTCTCCCGTCAGTTGATTATTCTCCTAATTCAACACCTCTTCTTGACATCTTCTTATCTTCTCCAACAATTATGGCTGAAAGGTAATAGCTTGACACATCTCTTCCATTCCTCTGCAAACACCAAGTTCTAATTAAAATTCCTCAATCTCCTTAAATAATTCTTTTAATATTGTCATTATATTCAACTTCTCCTTTCTACTCAAAGCATCATCTACCATGTTTGCTTTTCCCAGGGTGATTATGTATCGAGCAATGGTAATCCTTAATCAGCTCTAACCATCTTCGTTGCCTCATGTTGAGCTCCTTTTGAGTAAATATATACTTCAGGCTCTTATGATCTGTGTAAATTTCACATCTTTCTCCATATAAATAATGTCTCCATATCTCGAGCGCAAATACAATGGCTGCTAATTTTAAATCATGAGTAGGATACTTCAATTCATGAGGTTTAAGCTGTCTTGATGCATATGCAATCATCTTGTTATGTTACATTAGCACACAACCCAATCCTTTATGTGAAGCATCACTATATATCCCAAAATCTCCTTTGTCATCTGGTAGCACTAACACCGGAGCTATAACTAAATTCTGCTTCAACTCTTGGAAGCTTCCTTCATATTCTGCATTCCTTTCAAACTTCTGATTCTTCCTTATCAACTTTGTCAGTGATGTGGCGATCTTTGAGAAATCCTTTAAAAATCTTCTATAGTACCCAGCCAATCCTATAAAATTTCTCACTTCCGTAGACGTCCTTGGTCTTTCCCAACTCATAACCGCTTCAATCTTTGCGGGATCTACCCTGATTCCTCCACTTCCAATTATATGCCCTAACAATTGGACTTCTTTTAACCAAAATTCACACTTTAACAATTTTGCGTATAACTTCTCCTGTCTGAGAGTTTCCAATGCTATCCATAAATATTGCTCATGCTCTTCTTCGGACTTGGAATATATTAGAATATCATCAATGAATACCACCACAAACTTGTCCAAGTATTTCTTTAAAACTCGTTTCATTAGGTCCATAAAAACTACAGGGGAATTTGTTAATCCAAAAGGCATTACTAAAAACTCATAATATTCGTATCTTGTTCTGAATGCCGTCTTCAGAATATCTTCTAATTTGATCATCAACTGATGGTACCCTGACCTCAAATCAATCTTGGAGAAACACTTAGCTCCTTTTAATTGGTTAAATAGATCATCTATCCTTGGTAACGGGTATCGGTTCTTAATCATCAGCTTATTTAACTCCTGATAATCTATACATAATCTCATGCTTCCGTCCTTTTTCTTTACAAACATAACTGGAGCTCCCCCACGGCGACATGCTTGGCCTTATTACTCCTTTATCTAAAATTTCTTGTAACTGAATCGCTAACTCTTTCATTTCTGCTGGTGCCATTATATACGGTACCTTCGAAATGGGTTCTGCTCTTGGAACAAGGTTGATATTTGAACTCAATTTGTCGATCCGGTGGTAGTCCTGGTAACTCTTCTGGAAACACGTCTGAAAACTCCTTAACCACAGGGATTTCTTCTATGCTAGGAACTTCCTTCTTTTTATCCACTACATAAGCTAAAAACGCTTCACAACCTATCCTAAGCAACTTTTTAGCTTGGACAACTGTAAGAAATAATTTTCCTTGCCTCTGACCTCTAAATATCACCTTTTCTCCACTTTCCGCTCTTAAATAAACCTTTTTAGATCTACAGTCTATCTGAGCATTATTCTATCCTAACCAATCCATTCCTAATTTTATATCAAATTCCCCTAACTTGAAGAGTATCAAGTCAACTGGGAACTTATGCCCGGAGATGTCAATCTCACACTTTAGGCAGAATTGACTTACATGTACCTACTCTTGATTAGCAATTACCACATTCATTACTTCACTCATAGTCCTTCTATCACATCTTAGTATATCAAAAAAAGTTTCATATATAAAAGACCTTGTAGCTCCTAAGTCAATCAATACTTTAGCTTCAATATTATTCACCAAAAGCTTACCTACTATCACTTCTGAATTCTGAACTGCATCCTTCATTTTCAAGTTAAAAGTCCTTGCTGACGCTTGAGGAACTATTCAGATGGTGGAGGTAAAGTGAATACTTCAATGGGTCCATTTGAACTGGAGGTTTCTACACTCATCATAATCCTGATTGGTTTTGGAAATTTGCATTCTCTTGCGATGTGTCCTGGATTCCCACACCTGAAGCATGTAACTCCCGGCTTATGAGATTTACATTTATTAGCCAAATGGCCCTTCTGATTGCACTGATAACATGTCATATTAATCTTGTTGCTCACTCCTGGATGCTTCTTCCTATAATGCTTACATTAAACCCTTGGTGGCCTACTCTCCCTTGCTTGGCCCTGACTTTGCTGGTAACTCCCTTGATTATCTGGTCTTATATTCATCTCTCCTTTCCTTTGAGAATTTCCACTCTTATGGAACTCAATTCTCTTCATATCCTTATCCTGTGGATTCCCGAATCCTGATTTATCTTCGTGAAATGACACCTTCCTTTTCTTGTTATCTCTATCCTTCCTGGATTGCACTCCGTTACTCTCAATCAAAGCTTCTTTTTGCACTACTCCCGCATAAGTATTCATCTCAAACTTTGACACCTTATCTCGAATCCAATACTCAAGGCCCTGTTGAAATCTCTTTGCTCTCTTTTCTTCAGTATTCACATACTTCGTTACAAATCTCGACAACTCCATAAACTTCTTTTCATATTCCAAAATAGTCATACTCCCTTGTTTTAATTCCAGAAACTTTAACTCCATTTGATTCTGCATATATTTAGGACAATACTACTCCAGAAATAGTTCTTTGAATCTCTTCCAAGAAATAGTTTGAGTTTTCTCCAAAGCTCGCACTGAATCCCACCAATAGATAACTTCACCTTTCAAAAAATAGCTAGCATACACCATTTTTTGATCTTCCCCTAGTTGAACTAACTCAAAAGCTCTTTCCATCTCTCTTACATGTGTTTGTTATGAATGGATAAGTAGTATCATGAAAAGCAGGAGGCTTTACGTTCTGCAAAGCTTTAAAAGTCACAACTGGTTGAGGAGGTACTGGTGGATCTTGTTGATGTTGGTATTGATCATGATTCTCTGGGATCCGAAATTGTTGTTGTTGTAGAGTTTGTTGTTGCTGAGCTATTGCATTGGTTTATTATTGCAAGGTTTTCAGTATTCGAAGTATATTGTGGTCTGTTGTGGTTGAGGTACTGGTTTGCTTCATCTTTTTAGGTGGCATGTTTATTAACATTGAAGGTAGCCAACTGGAAAAGGGAATAGGAATCTTGCTCCTAGTTTCGGCTTAACGGTCATCCTCCTAAGACTCCTCGTTATCGTCTCGAGCTATTGGGGTCTCCTCTCACTGCTCCCTTTGAAGTACCTTCACAACACCCTGGAGTTCATCCACTACCATCTGGATGGTATACTGGCTGCTACGGTCGCGGTGTGCTGGAATCTCCCTGAGCTTAGCTCTAACAAACTGCATCAAAGACTCAAGTCTCACAATCAGCTGTGTCTTGGGTTCCTCTCTAAGTTGTAGATCACCTTGAAAAGCTACATCCAGTCGCTTCATCAGCAGATCGTACTTGCCCTGGAGCCTATCGAAATCAAGCCGCAAATCAGCATATATGGAGAAAGCAATAGTATCGGATGGCGGAGAAGGCGAGGACGAATGCATCCTTTGCTGAAAAATAATATAGATACACACACACACGAAGTGAATATTAGCGACTTACTCGAATAATATCTACCTACACTCTCGTGTTTTCTATATATATATATCCTATAACCTATTTGGATGGTTCAGGGATTCTAAACCTTAGCTCTGATACCAAAACCTGTCACAGCCCAAAAATATAACCGAAAGATAACAACCGATAAGTATAATAATAAAAATGGTTGATTACAACATAATCCAAGATTGCAAAAGTTTAGTGTTTGAACATCCCAACCCTAACAACTATTATAACTTATATAAAACCATCGAGCCTCACACATACATGGCTAACAACCTGAGCTCGCACATAGGCCTCAGAAGCTCTATTGGTAGGCTTACGAGCAGTCTACTTGAATCTAACCATACTTGCTAGCTGAAATAACATGGGTAAATAGCAAAAAGTGAGCCAAATGCTCAGCAAGAGATATAATGAGACATAAATTAACAATATAACAGGTCATAATTCAAAGAAGGGTGGATGACATCATTATTCAAGCCAAAAACATTTTAAATCTAAACATTGCTCAAAATAAATTTTATGACGTTGTGGATTACAGCCGGTGATCAGCCACGAAGTAATCTCGAACCTCTCCAGGTTCTAAAAAATTTAAATTGGGATCCCTAGGCAATCTTTTAAGCCTAAGTAATAAGTGTGAAAGGGACTTGCGTCTTAGTCCAATTAACTAATCTCAAGAAAACATTCATTTGTTTGGAAATTTCTCCTTTAAGCAAGTATCTTTTGTAAAATTGATGCCAGGGGTGATCTTTCAAAGATTCTAAGTAAGAATATCAATTATTCTAGTTCAAGGGATTCTAGGTGATAGAATTACAATCAAAATTCAAAGAATTAGAAGGATATGGATTTTATCAAGAAATGAATCATCATCTTACCAGTGGGGTCATTATAGATGAAAGATCAATCAATCAAGAGTAAGGGTATCGCATAATTTTACAAGTTCAAGAATCATAATCATGGTATCATAAGGTTAAATGACTAAGGAAGAAATTATTGAAATAAACATGACTATTATCAATAAGTTAAGGCAAAATAGTTACACAAAATGAGTTTTAAAAGAAGGGGAGGGGCACTTGCCTTCCTAAACTCCTTAACTAACACAAAAACAACTTGAGCTCCCTTAATCGACTTTGACGGCAAGAGTATTTCCTCTATCTTCTCTTTAACCTACATATATATTAACCTCATTACTAAAAGGTTCTATACACACACCGGAATGACTCTTTATACCACTCGACTCCAATACAACATATAGGTTTATTGCACACGACTATACTTTATTATTATGCAACTCTATGCTTAGTTACTTATACACATTAGTGCACATAATCACATATAAACATGTAGGAACATGGCATTTATTCCACATAAACATGTAAGTATCGCATGATATCAAAACACTCTACCCTTGCTCACTCTACCACATTTCTTGTCACAAAACTTTATAAACCCAAGTACTAAAAACCCAATTCTATTGATTCCTCTTAACCTATTACCTTCTAATGACCCTAATCTATCTTAAAAATATTAATACACACCGAGGCCTCACCTAATTGGACTCATAAACTCTTTGTACAAACCCAACCTCTCGAATGCACCTTTTGGCAACACCTTGTGTGCCTTGGAAAAAACGAAACTTTCTTCCTTGGGCATTCACTCAATTATGACTTTTCCTATTTCCTAACTCATAAAAATAACTCCTAATATTGGTTTGAAACTAAGGCCTCACTTGGGCCTACCTATGGCTTCCTACGAAGTTGGCACTAAACTGCAGTTAAAACTTTGCAAACTACCCTATTTTAACCAACTTAAAACCCATAAATGGTTGCTCTAAGGTTGATTATAATTGCTTAATGACCTTCCCTAGACTCCATTACACCTTTACCTATCAAGACCCGTGGATTTCCTACCCAAAACCAACCTAAACTAGACCATAAACACTCTTACTCCAAATTCGTCCCTGTTTTGGGTGCTCTTGGTTTTACACCAATGCACCCATCAAAACCAAAGCGTTTCCATAATCAATGGCTACTGATCTCAAGCTTAAACATTTCTCTAACAATGCCCAGCCTAGGCCTCTAGAGGCCTCACCAAATTCTCACTCAAAACCCAACCATTGTACGACTAACAACCAACTCACTACTTGCACTACATTACCCTTTCTCCTTAGCACCAATCGAATTTACCCAACTCCACAACAAGAATAGCCAAAACTAAAACACTAAACACCTTGATCTTCCTATTAACTACCTATGATATCATTCCATACTCCAAAATTACCAAAATTGACTAGTATATAGACATAACTAAGCATGCATAGCATTTACCAAAATTACCAAAATCGAATTAATCATGCACAAATTCGAATATAACATCAAAGTAAAATCTTGATATCAACTGAATAAGTTCACTTAACAACTTAAACTACTTTATTTAAGAGAAATAAGGCATTATCTATTACATGCAAATCAATTCGGAGCCAAAACTTATGCATTTAACCATGAAATAGCTAGTCTCGTTGATACACTAGTAGCATTTCAAAATTTAGCACTAAAACCAACATGCAAGAACTCATACTTCTATATTTAAGTAAAACATGATCTGCACGAGATTTAAACTAACATGCATGGCTAGAACTATAGAAATCAATGACATGCAAAGGCTTAAACCAAGATATATACTTTGAAAACATGATTTTTGCACTAAAACTTTGGAATACAAACAAAAGAGCTAAAATTGGTTCCATTCGGCTCCTAAAAAGCCATTGCCGAATGGAGAGGAGGGAAATGTGTAACGCCCTCCAGACCTGGGGTATAAGTCCGGGGGTTACTAGCTAATCACCAAACCTGTACAATCTGATTAACAATTAATAAAGAAATGAAATTAAACCCCTTTAACACTAACCATGATCTTTTTAGGTTGAAGTATGAAAACAAGAACCACTAACTACTTTTATTACAAACCAACATTCAAAGCCTCACAAACTCTTTTTATTACAAACCATTGTCTAATTCATTTTAAACTAAGTTCAACTTTTATTCAAACACACACACATACTATCTATCAACACTCCACCTGCTCGGGCAACTCAAAGCTTTCTTCCTGGATTGGGATCAACACCTTGGGTATAAGAGGATCCTGAGGCTTGACCCGCTTCTTTACCACTCGAGTCCTGATTGGTTTTATATTCCTTCTTAACTGAAAACAATAAGGTGAATAACAACAAAAGGGGTGAGCCAAAAGTTGTTCAACAAGTCCACAAACATATAAATAGTGTTAAAGCATTTTAAATGAATCCGCCATCCCAGGTATATCTGCCAAGATATAACCTCACGAGAATAGAAAGAACGCCATTACTGGCGAGTACAAATAAACTAAACTGGACACAAGTTCGCATCTATATTCTGCTGATCAGTCAGAATATAATGCAGATCCATATCTCAATATATAGATCCAGTCGGGTACCCAGGCACTACGGCCCACGTCGAGGCACTAGTCATCCCGGTCCTCAGGATTAAGACACACTCAATCCCAAAATATCATTATCCAGTCCATCGCTTAGCAACCGGGATAATCGGTATGCTTTGATATATTCCAAACACTAGAATATATCAATCTCTATGTGTTACCAACAGAATATGATTCAAGAATCCAAAGAAACGGAGAAATCAAGAATTGAAATGAAATATGAACAAAGGAATAGGGATTGTATATTAGTGATCAAGAACAATAATCAAGAGAATGTAAATGTGATAAATATTTGAATCAATATCACTATTCTGAAAGTAGAATAGAGGAAAAACTTGCCTTCTGCGCGACTTACTGCAATTGAATCACTTATGTCTATCACCTTGGACTATTACCGACTCAACTGGCCTGGCTGGCTTAGCTTCTGTTGACAAAACAGACTGGTTAAGTCACGTCGTACTTCATTTGCATCTTGAATCGACTTCAAACCGATCCTAACATCTACCCATACGCTTATGACTGACTCATGTATTACATATAAGCAAGTAAGACTCGATTAACCACGTAATACACATAAGCACATAAGCACATAATCATTTTTATGGTTAAAATAATTTTTAAAACCAAAATCGACTCGCTGATCGCTCAACTGATCGTTATCTGACTCGTTTTCCATTTTTCCGAAATTTTTCGGACTCGTCTCGGCACGTAACTTGACTGATAATCAAACAAGTCACAAAATCAACTAACTTCTAAAAGAAATTAAGCTTTGATATTATTTTTAATGAAAATGATTCATTTTTCTGAGTTAACAGGCTTTCATTTCATGCAAAACGGACTAACGGTTGAATTATTATTAATTAAATACTGATAATTCCATTTATTAATCATTATAAATAATTATTACTAAATTTTAAAACCCAAAAACTCGTAATGCCCATATCTTGTACGAAACGCAGTCTTTGGAATATCTTCAGCTTTAATCTTCAATTGATGATAGCCTGATCGCAAATCTATCTTTGAAAACCATGCTGCTCCTTTTAGCTGATCGAACAAATCGTCGATTCTCGGTAAGGGATACTTGTTCTTGATAGTGAGTTTATTCAATTCCCTATAGTCAATGCATAATCGCATGCTGCCGTTCTTCTTCTTCACAAATAACACCGGTGCACCCCATGGGGATACACTAGGTCGTATGATGCCTCGGTCTAGAAGATCTTGCAGTTGCGTTGACAATTCCTTCATTTCGACTGGAGCCATCCGATGTGGAGCTTTCGAAACTGGTTCTGTACCTGGTGCTAGATCAATTGTGAACTCAATTTCTCGATCTGGTGGTAACCCTGGAAGCTCGTCTGGAAAGACGTCTGGAAACTCGCACACAATTGGAATGTCTTCTATTCTAGGACTTCCTCTTTCAGTATCTAACACGTAAGCTATGTACGCCTCACATCTTTGTCGAAGCAATCGTTTAGTCTGCATCACAGTAAGAAATTTCTTCTGCTTTTTTCGCCTTTGAATATTACCGTTGCATTTTCCGCAGTTCACAATTTGACTCTCTTATTCGCGCAATCTATCTGAGCGTTATGACATGCTAACCAATCCATTCCCAAGATAATATCGAATTCTCCTAGCTTAAAAGGAATTAAATCTACCAAAAAATGATGTCCGGCTATTTCTATATCACACGCAGGACATACTCGATCTACCGGAACTTGGTCGTCATTCGCTAATTTTATAATTAACGTTTCGCCCAACCATTCGATTTCACAATGTAACTTATCAATAAATTCTTCAGAAACAAATGAACGAGTAGCTCCTGAATCAATTAATACTTTTGAAATTACGAAATTCACCAAAAGCGTACCTGCAATAACACTCGGACTCTGCACCGCTTCTTTCATGGTCATGTTAAAAGTTCTTGCTTTGGGTTGATTAGGCGGCGGCGGAGGTAATGCTAACACTCTCGGAAAACTGGCTGCCATAGCTGATCCTTCGCAATTTCTGGCGATATGCCCTTTCTTTCCACACTGGAAACAAGTCATCTCTGCTGTTCTACCTGTTGGACATTTGTTAGAATAATGCCCTTTCTGCTTACACCGATAACACGTTACATCCCTTTTGATACATACACCAGTATGCTTTCGATTACATGTCTTGCAGTACGGCACTGGAACTCTGACCATTCCCTGCTGACTGGAGGTTTGGAAACGATTACCTGCCTTCTGTGAACCTTGTCCTATCCTTTTAAAATTCAAATTTGCCCGGGCTTGGAATCCCGGCTTTCTGCTGGAGCGATCTTGGAAACTTCCCTGTCCTTTGTCTTGCTGAGATCTTTCACTTTCCCCTTCTATAATCAAAGCTTTCTGAACTACGGCGGTATACGTCGTTAATTCGAAAACTGCAACTTGGCCACGAATCCATGGTCATAACCCTTCTTGAAACCTTTGAACTAGTTTTTCTTCAGTGTCAACCTGTTCTGGAACAAACCTAGCCAACTCAGTAAATTTGGCTTCATATTCTGCCACGGACATATTTCCCTGCTTCAGTTCTAGAAACTTAATCTGCTTTTGATTCTTCACATAGCGAGGAAAATGCTTTTCTAAAAACAACTCTTTAAACCTATCCCATGCAATCACTTCTTCACCCTCTAAGGCCTTTTTAGATTCCCACCAATAATTCGCCTCTCCTTTCAACAAGTAACTAGCAAAATCAGTCTTCTGGTCCTCACCTACCTTCACTAGTGTGAACGCTTTCTCTACTTCTTTTAACCAGGTGGTAGCTTTAATAGGATCAGTAGTCCCTTCAAACTCTGGAGGTTTAACTGACTGAAACTGCTTAAAAGTAACAACAAGTAATACTTGTGGTAATTGAATCTCAGGACGAGGTGGCTATTGTAACATTTGTTATTGTATCTGCTGTTGCTGATGCTGCATCTGCTGCTGCATCATTACCATCTGTTGTTGCATCAGATGGAACATTTGGTTCATGGTCTCATTAGTCTGATCTTCAGAATTGCTGTTAGAGGTCTCAGCCCTAGTCTTTCTTTTTGGTGCCATCTTCTTCTGATAATAAAACAGGTGATATTTATTTAACAGTTTAATAAACAATCGACAATATGTATGGAAAACAATTTATCCTGTATTCATACATGGTTTATTTAAAGAAAACAGTTGCTGAGTGTACAGACTGGAAATGTTAACAGTTAAATAAAATAATTGTTTTTTTTCAACAGGAATTATAATATGAAAAACTGTAAAGTGAAAGTAAATGCTGTAAAACTGTAAAGACTGAAATTTAAATAAAAGAATTTGAAAAAGTTCATCTTATATATATGTGACACCAGCTTCAGGTGTAAATGCTTGATACAAAAAGTCTCGGGCTACTGGTCATCACTACGGCTACAAGTCACACTCTCGCTATAAGTTAAACTACTGATACATACATACACACTACTCACTAGGTTATACTATGCTGTCTCTATATACATATGTACTCTGGAGTCACCGTCTCAAACCCTCTCAGAACCCAGGCGGAATATGCCTAAGCTCCTCTCTAAGTGCCTGGACCAAAGTCTGTGCCAAGCGAAAAACCTTGTAGAACTCTGCAAAAGAAGGAGGTCCATCATGAGTCAAATCATCCAGCTCCCAAGTAGCATTTATCAACACTGACTGTAATCGCTGTCTCATATAATAATCCGGCTGTAGGGCCGCTAACGGTCCTCTATCCCTCTGATCAAACAAATGCATAATCTCCCGACACTGTGCCCGCCAATACTCCACATCATCCCTCATAACTCTATACTCTTGGTATGGTACCATATGCGGCTGAGCAACCTAACCTACTGACTCCTGAGAAGGAACCCTCGGAATACCTGCACCCTGCTGGGGTAAACCTAACTGTAGATCCACATCATGCTCTCCCATCCCCTCTACTGGAATCATCTGAACTATGTCCGGCTCTGGGGCATGCACTGGTATAGGAGGTAACAATGGTGGTGGTGGTAACTCCTGCTCAATACCTAGTATAAACTGGTGCTCAATAGGTAAAGGAACCATCGGCTCGAAGAACTCAAATGGATCAAACATCTCTATGGGGTCATGCACTATCCCCTGTACTGGTGGTACCGGCTCCTGTGGCAATGGTGGTGGAGGTGGTAGAGGAGGAAACATA
The DNA here is from genome assembly GCF_009905375.1 of Apium graveolens. Taxonomy (NCBI): domain Eukaryota; kingdom Viridiplantae; phylum Streptophyta; class Magnoliopsida; order Apiales; family Apiaceae; genus Apium; species Apium graveolens. The sequence goes on from NC_133648.1 coordinate 252,299,549, forward strand.
TACTCAGATACTGGAGGTATGGCTGGTGCTACTGGCCCAGTGACTGTCCTCTCGGAAGATGCAGAATAACCAGAAGATGCCATCTGATAATATACCAAAGAAAAGAAAAGGTCATTAACAATCCTAAGATTATTTCCCTATTCTAATCTGACCTAAATCCTAACACTATTCATCCTAATTTGACTATCCCTATCTTATGTGATCTCCCTATCCTATCTTAATCCTAATGTTCTTGTTTTCAGGGACCAAACCTACAGCTCTGATGCCCAACCTGTAACGCCCTCCAGACCCGGGGTATAAGTCTGGGGGTTACTAGCTAATCACCAAACCTGTACAATCTGATTAACAATTAATAAAGAAATGAAATTAAACCCCTTTAACACTAACCATGATCTTTTTAGGTTGAAGTATGAAAACAAGAACCACTAACTACTTTTATTACAAACCAACATTCAAAGCCTCACAAACTCTTTTTATTACAAACCATTGTCTAATTCATTTTAAACTAAGTTCAACTTTTATTCAAACACACACACATACTATCTATCAACACTCCACCTGCTCGGGCAACTCAAAGCTTTCTTCCTGGATTGGGATCAACACCTTGGGTATAAGAGGATCCTGAGGCTTGACCCGCTTCTTTACCACTCGAGTCCTGATTGGTTTTATATTCCTTCTTAACTGAAAACAATAAGGTGAATAACAACAAAAGGGGTGAGCCAAAAGTTGCTCAACAAGTCCACAAACATATAAATAGTGTTAAAGCATTTTAAATGAATCCGCCATCCCAGGTATATCTGCCAAGATATAACCTCACGAGAATAGAAAGAAGGCCATTACTGGCGAGTACAAATAAACTAAACTGGACACAAGTTCGCATCTATATTCTGCTGATCAGTCAGAATATAATGTAGATCCATATCTCAATATATAGATCCAATCGGGTACCCAGGCACTACGGCCCACGTCGAGGCACTAGTCATCCCGGTCCTCAGGATTAAGACACACTCAATCCCAAAATATCATTATCCAGTCCATCGCTTAGCAACCGGGACAATCGGTATGCTTTGATATATTCCAAACACTAGAATATATCAATCTCCATGTGTTACCAACAGAATATGATTCAAGAATCCAAAGAAACAGAGAAATCAAGAATTGAAATGAAATATGAATAAAAGAATAGGGATTGTATATTAGTGATCAAGAACAATAATTAAGAGAATGTAAATGTGATAAATATTTGAATCAATATCACTATTCTAAAAGTAGAATAGAGGAAAAACTTACCTTCTGCGCGACTTACTGCAATTGAATCACTTATGTCTATCACCTTGGACTATTACCGACTCAACTGGCCTGGCTGGCTTAGCTTCTGTTGGCAAAACAGACTGGTTAAGTCACGTCGTACTTTATTTGCATCTTGAATTGACTTCAAACCGATCCTAACATCTACCCATGCGCTTATGACTGACTCATGTATTACATATAAGCAAGTAAGACTCGATTTACCATGTAATACACATAAGCACATAATCATTTTTATGGTTAAAATAATTTTTAAAACCAAAATTGACTCGCTGATCGCTCAACTGATCGTTATCTGACTCGTTTCCCATTTTTCCGGAATTTTTCGGACTCGTCTCGGCACGTAACTTGACTGATAATCAAACAAGTCACAAAATCAACTAACTTCTAAAAGAAATTAAGCTTTGATATTATTTTTAATGAAAATGATTCATTTTTCTGAGTTAACAGGCTTTCGTTTCACGCAAAACGGACTAACGGTTGAATTATTATTAATTAAATACTGATAATTCCATTTATTAATCATTATAAATAATTATTACTAATTTTTAAAACCCAAAAATAATTTTTAAATCATTATTTAAGAAAATTAGAATTAAATATAATTTTTCTATAATTTTTGAAATTAAAATGAATTTATTATGATTTATTGAAAATTATTTGATTAATTATCAAAATAATTAATCACTTTTAAATAATTAATAAGTAATAAATAAATAATAAATAATCAAGAAAATAATTCAATCTGATTTTTAGAAAATAATTCTGAATTATTTATAATATAAATTAATTAATTAAATAATTAATTAATCAATTTACAAAATAAATAAAACTGATTTTTAAAATTAATAAAAATAAAAAGTAAAAATAATTTCCAGAAACAGTTGTCAGAAAATCATCCCTGACAAAATCAGATCAAACCCGGGTATTTTACACGGGTCAAACGGGTCAAAATCCGGGTCGTGAAGAACACGCCGGATTTTGCCCAGAATCCGGCCACCGGTGCAGAATCCGGTGAGCCACTTTCAGGCCAAAAACGGAACCGTTTGGTTCGTTTTTCACAGGGTTTCAATTCCAAATCGTTCTGGCAATCTAATTCTGGCAATAACATCACAGAATAACCCTTGGGTCATCTTCTCCGATCAAAATCGACATGAACTCCGGCCAAAAACCCAAATCATTCATTTGTACATAAAATCAAACGTTATATAGTGCAAAATGAAGCTAAGAACATATACAATCAAAGCCCTAACATTACAAGAACCAAATATTCACAGAAATCATCGAGTTGTGTTTTGAAAATTCGACCTAAACCCTAGAAATCGTGAATCACTATCCAAGCATCGTTTGTTCAATTAAACACCATGAATCGACTGTAAATCATCTAACAAAGCTATATCAGTCATCAAAACATCAAAATAACCCCAGAATCAAAAAGCCCTAATTCGAACATAAACCCTAGAAATCAAAAATCAAAAATGATGTAATAAAACGTGAAATTGATGCAAGAAACAGAAAGAACGGATCAAAACCTTCGATTTGAGTACTTGAATCACACGATTTGATGTTGTAATCAGTGAGAAATCATGACTTGATTCTTTGACCCGAACCTGTTCTTCCCGACCCGATTTCAGAGAATTTTTGGTAATTTTGCAGATTTTAATGATTAATTATAATTAATTAAATAAAAATTAGGCTATTTATAGTAGTAAAAATAATACTCCTAATTAAAATTAAGGGGCTAATTATACATTAAATAAAAATATTGGGCCCTAATTTTTATAATTTTTGAGTATTAAAATTTAATTTATAAATATTTTATATATACAATATATATGCCAAAAATTCCCAAAAATTGTGAATAATGCAAAAATGCAAAGAAATAATATAAATGAAAGTCCTATAATTTTATAAAAATAAAAATGTGATTTTTGTGGGGTTTTTGACACCCAATGGGGCCCGGAAAAATCATTTTTCGCAAAACCAGAAAATTTATAAATTATCTAGATGTTCAGAACAAGGCGATTATAAAAGCCATTTGATGAAAAATAAGGCCCATTATTTTATTTGAAATACTGGCTTTAAAATCATCGTTTGGGTCGTAAAATGTTTGAAATAAAACCTATAAATGCATAATAAAATATCTGAAAAATACCTTAAAAATACAGAAATGACATGGGATACACGTATCACGTAACAGTTAGGGTTTATCAGATAATCATACATAAATGACACATTAATTCACATATTTTATTATAATCATGATATAATATAAACGTAAAGTTCCCAGTCGTTACAAAATGGTGGGAGTATAATAACTCCACCAACCATAACCATCTCCAAAAATGATGTAACTCATGGTTTGGACCATAAATTCATAAAAATCAAAGTTTTCACTTGAGCTTTGAGAATTCTTAAACATGCAACACCTAATCACTTAAGTTTCAACATAAAATATATAAAGATGAATTTAACAAGGGTTGGAGGGTTTGATTACACTGGGATCTTGAGAAATTGGGTGAAAAATGAGTGTGTGTGGGTGTGTGTGTGCTTCGGAAGAGAGGGAGAGAGAAGAGAAGTGAGTGGAGAATTGTAGGAATGAAATGATCATCTCTTGTCCAAATTATGTGTTTTATATTTATTTTTGGTAGTGGAATTATGAAATGACTTGCTTGTCCTTCTAAGAGAATTACCAAGGTTTGCATGCAAGGTTTTTTTTTATAATTTGGGTTGTCAAAGAGGTGTGAGTGGGGTTGGAATTTACTAGAATATCCTTCCCTCCAATTGATTGGTTAGGTGCATGCAAGGGTATACTTATAATCAACTAAATATTATTCACATTATCAAATATAATTTAGAAGAATGGTTTTTATAAATCAAAATATGATTTCATAAATTACAAAACCATTAAATAGCTTAGGATTTTATAAATTTTATGAAATCATTTTTATAATTTTAGAAAAATGAATATTTTGAAAACTAATTTCATCATCAACTAATATCTTTAAAATCACACACAAAATTCCAAATAAAACACCTCACTTATCGATTCATAATATTATGCTATACTAGCCACATAAACATATAATCAACTTGTATTCATGCAAATCTTTAATACTTTACAATCAAGTATTCATATATAACTCAATTATGAATAATCAAATACCGGTTGTTACACTATTGATCCTGGAAGAACTCAACACTAGATTCACAATGCCTTTGGCTAATAGAGGTAAGAAAAATTTATTTCCTAAGTTTATTATGTCTACTTTTAATCATACAGTTACAGACATACATTTACTTAATGGTATCGATAGAACTAAAATGGGCAACTGTAAATAAGTGTCCAACATTCTATTTTGCTCACTAATTACAAAGAATAAGGTGCAGTTAGGTCTAAATCTCACTAACTTTATGTTGGAGAGATTTATAACCTATCCTTAGCCTATGCCTGACATGAGGTCTAGTGTCATACCTAGTACAGTTATGGCTCCTGTACCTGTAGAAGTACAAATACAGGATAACCAATAGGGACTTTCCACAACTGAGGCCACTTTTTCTCTACCATTAGAAGCTAAGTGACCAACCACTTCATCCTCTCAATAGGGTGGAGTGAGTAAAAAGAAGAGAAAGAATGCACCCTTAACTGTAATTTCTAAGAGTGGTGAGGACCAAACACAACTAGAGTCCAACCTGGTCAGAAATCCAAAGAATAAAAAGACAGTTGAGTTGACCACTCAAGAAAACACCTCTGCATCTTCCCAAAAGGATGTAGTTGTAAAAGAGGTAAATAAATAGACTCTAAAGGCATCTTGTCAACAAGGTGTCTCTATTGAACCAAGCATTCTCCTAAATGTAATTTATACAAAGTCTGCAGTGCTCAAGTTGGTGAAAGAAGGAATTTGGTTGGCACACACAAAGAGGGCACATTATTTGAAACTACCTCATTTACTCAGGGGAGTTGCCAACACTCAATTCTAATCTCACAAATCTTATTTCATAAATTTCTTCTTCCTACAATGCAAAAATTGAATCCTCTTCTCAAATTTTGCCAAAATCAAGTGACACAGTTCAAGAAACTGTGATCACTACCCATACACTCTATTTAGTTGGTGAGAGGCTGTAACACCCCCAGATCCGGGGTCGGGGATCCGGGTCATCACGGTCTTTCTTTCCACAATATAACTTAATTTAATTAATAATAAATAACCTCATGATGTGACCCCACACTAACACACACCTCAACCCGTTATAGTCTCAGAGATGAAATTGAAATAAGTACAAGTTCTTGAATCCACAATTTAAAAGTTATTACAACCCAAAATGATTACTTGATAAGTTTACAGTTAATTGCCATTATCTGCCACAAGTTATAATTATACAATATTTGGTTCCCAAAAGTAGAATGCCTGATCTACCAATAGATCTACCTCTGCAGCTATAGCAGCTACAACATTAACGGGAAGACGCGGGACGCTTCCTATGCGCTTGCGCTGGGTCTGCTTGAGTCTGGCCATCTTTCCTAACTGTTGTTGTGTGATGAAGAAATAAAGCAAGAGTGAGCATTACAGCTCGCAAGATAATATATAGCGTAAACAATAATGCAAGTATCTAAATGGATAACATACTAGAATCCTTTATCAAGTGTAAGGTAGGTACTTACTGGATATAAGCTTAAAGGAAGATGAAGTTACCAATTACTTCTTTATACTTATACCATTTTATAAAGCTACTTGAACTACCACTGTTCAAAGTATTATAGGTTTTAAAAGGTCATCCCATAGATGAGACCACAAGTTAAGACTTGAATAGATTAAATCTTTGAAATATTATTGAATGAAATGAAGTTAAGAGATACTTCATTAAGTCCCGATATATATCCACATATATATCTCTTATACATTTCCTGGAGACCTCTGTCATGTAAAGTATGAACAGAGTTTGTAACATCCAATGAATTTTTGGAAAGGAAAAGAATTTTGGCATAAACCCGATATCTTGCTGATCAAGCAAAGATACCAATAAGTAACCTTTTCTACTGTAGATGGATGAATTCCTCGCCGGTCATCACCCTGGCCGCATTAGGACCTCGCGCTAGACCGTTACCCGGCCACTCACGCATGGATGGACTGTCACCCAGCCTCTTACACCTTCATAGACCGTACCACGGCCTGTCGCTTATGCCGACTAAATTAGATGGACTTACTTCCCGAACATTGGGAAAGTAATCAAATTGTTTTCTCAAAACAGCAACTTCGTTGCGAATATAAAATACACCACAGAGCCGGATCCCCAAGATTTTTGAGCGAATATTCAAGTCTCCTTCGAAAGGAAGATCTTAAATCTGAAACGAGTTTTGGGATCCGCTCTAACTTTTAAAATTATTTTGAAGACTCGAAAATATTTTTAAGAATGTTTGGAGTAAAGCTGATTTAATGAAATAAATCAGTCCCGATATATTAGAAAATATCTGAATATTATTATTTAAATAATATTCCCATAAGGATAATCCTTATAAAAATAATTGAAGTAGAAGTTTTAAAACACATACTTGAAATGGATATTAAATAACCCAAGATATACTTATACGAAAGTATAATCTTTATTTGAATAATCGAAAATAAGTTTGATTATCGAAACATTATTCTTTAATAACATAAAGAATATTATTTAGTAAATAAGCGGAGTCATAAGTCCTCGAATGAATATTCAAAATATTATTCATTAAATAAAATAAAGCGAGTCATAATTCCTCAAATGAATATTCAAATTAATATTCATTAAATAAAATAAACCGAGTCATAAATCCTCGAATGAATATTCAAAGTAATATTCATTCATAAAAATAAAGTTATCGAATAAACCTTATTCGATTAAAAGTTTTGAAAACTATATCTATATATATATATATATATAAATATATGTAATATACTCGGGAACATCGACTCCCGGTTTTAGGAAATGTTCACCTTTGGGTCCCCTATACTAAGGGTATACGCAACTACTGCTTATCTCTAGCATAGGTATTATGCAACTTATAAGCATTTGAATCAACAGATATATATCAAGATTACGAAACAGACATGCATATATATACCATATCACATGCTCCAATATATTGCAAGATTTGCTAATTAACCATCATGCATCTATCACAAGATAATGCATATACATATGTATACATCACAACAACAGTATAACGGGTAGAAAACTTGCCTGAGCGACTGGGGGTGATAAATGGCTCGGGACGAGTCTGGTAACCTATAAACAACATATAAGTTGTAATTAAACCAAAGTCGCTTATGAATCTATACTTTAACCAATTAGACTCTAACACTCGCTTTGCGCTCAACAATTCTCTTAAGTCGCTCGAGTACCCTCGGCTCCACCACTTTTAATAAATTAACAATTAAGGGTTTTAAGGCGATTCTTTCGCGAGTGCCTTACCAACTGCCTAATACACTTTACATAAATGATTCATACTCCAATTAGTCTTTAAGGTCTTTAACCTATGTTTCAAAGTAAGGCGAGGGCTAATGGTTCGTTCGCGAAACGCCGTTACTTAAAACGGTCGTTTCTCCTAAACCGTACATCGGATTCAAACGAACCACATATCAAAACGAAGCTCGTAACATGAACTATATAATAATGGCAATGGTCAAAACATAACAGTGAGTCCGCGGGTCCTGATTGTTAAGAACAAAACAGTCCAAAGTAAATCGGACATTATGACGGCTATGTTTACGCGATTACCAATTTTTATCCTACTCTAAATCAACCACCAATCAACCACAATTAAACCATACAACCAAACTCCATACTTAAAATTCTACAACAGCCCCAACAACTCAATATTTCCAAATTTATACTACTTCCAATCATGAACTAAAAGCTTTACTTAAGTTCTTTAACTAATCAACAAGTTTTACAACTCCAAACACATCACAAAACCAACACATCTCTAAATACTCAATAATAAATCTTCTCATGAACCATACTAAACACAAAAGCTCTAAATATACAAAAGTAGGGCTAGGGTTTTAGATTATACCTTCCTTGGTGAGTAGGATTAACTAATTAGCTTGGAATCACCCTTGAAAGTCCTTACCCAAGCTTAATCTAAACAAAAACTCAAGAACAAAATTTTAAGTTCTTGAAAAACACTATTCACCCTCTTCTTCCATGAATTTTAGGAAGAGATTGTGAAGGAATTTGAAGCTTAAACTTATAGGATAACTATATCTATGCTTAAGGAGTCTTAGATAATTACCTCACTAATTAATGAAGCTTGGAACTTGGATTTTGGTTTTTTTCTTCTTGAAATGGAAAAGAGGCCGAGAGCTTTTCTTAAAGAAAAGTGAAGTCAACTTGTGTTTTGGTGAAATGATTTGTTGGTTGGTTGTTTTTGGCTTTTGTTTTAATTATTTACCTTTTAACCATGGTGATTTTTGTGTGGTTCTTAATCAACCAACAACACACTTTTCTTTGGTCATGCTTAGGTCATCAATCCTATGTCATCTTCCCATGCTTGTCCTCTTCTTATTGGTTTGATGGCATCATCCTCACTAATATCTTTGATTAGCTTCTAATTACTTGGCTAATGACCGCTGATCTGTTATACGGTTCGCTTAACTTTCATCTTCGTTTATCGTTTGAGGGATCATACCCGGGATCTTATTACTTGGGTTTCCTTAACCTTTCTCAATACATTATATTTCTTTTATGATTCTCTCTTAGAATCCTTGAATTTAAATCCTTTTTATCCTGTTACCTTATACTCAATTCTTTCGGTATCTGGTGGATTTTCGGGAAAAATCAAAGTGTTTGAATTTGGATTCTGACGATCTTTACATACACTTATATATCATATAGAGTACTAATTAGATCTCAGAATAACAATAAAAGAACCCCTACATAGTGTGGCATGAAAAGTTTTCTTATTCAGCAATATATGCAAAAACACTATTCATAAGGGTTACAAAAAGTTCAAAATTTTGGGGTTATTACAGTCTCCCCTCCTTAAAAGGAGTTCCGTCCCGGAATTAACTAGAAAACAAATGGGGGTACTTTTCTAGCATTGCGCTCTCTAGTTCCCAAGTCGATTCTTCCACATTGTGATTCTGCCATAGCACTCTGACTAGCTTGATTACTTTGTTCCGAAGCACCTGCTCCTTCTTATCCATAATCTTTACTGGTTTCTCCACGTAAGTCAGATCTGGTTGCATATCCACATGCTCGTACTCCACCATGTGTCTGGTATCCCGATGATACTTCCTTAGCATTGACACATGGAACACATTATGAACTTGTTGTAGGTTCGGGGGTAAGGCTAGCTCGTAAGACAACTTCCCAATCCGTCTTAGTATCTCAAAAGGTCCAATGTATCTTGGGCTTAGTTTTCCTTTCTTTCCGAACCTCATTAACCCCTTCCAAGGGGATACTTTTAGTAGTACTAAGTCCCCTACTTCATAATCCTTGTCCTTTCGGGCTAGGTCTGCATATTTCTTCTGTCTGTCTTGGGCTGCTACCAGCCGTCCTCTGATGAGATCCACTATGTCTTTGGTCCTTTGGACCACTTTGGGTCCGAGCATCTTCCGCTCTCCTACTTCATCCCAGTATAAGGGTGATCGACACCTTCTTCCGTACAGGGCCTCATAAGGCGGCATTCCGACGCTAGCATGAAAGCTATTGTTATAAGAAAACTCGATCAATGGCAAGTGATCATCCCAACTTCCTTTAAAGTCTATTGCACAAACTCTCAACATATCTTCTAGTGTCTGGATGGTCCTTTCGCTCTGCCCATCCGTCTGGGGATGGTAAGCGGTACTCATATTTAACTTGGTCCCCGCACATTCTTGAAAGCTCCTCCAAAATCCGGAGTTGAGCCTGAGGTCTCGGTCTGAGACAATGGACGCTGGGACTCCATGTCGCGTCACTATTTCCTTAAGGTAAATGTCCACCAGTCTATCGACTGTGTATCTCTCATTGATAGGAATGAAATGAGCTGACTTTGTCAGTCGGTCTATAATCACCCATATGGCATCATGGTTGGCTTTCGTCCTAGGTAAACCGACAACAAAATCCATGGCTATCTGTTCCCATTTCCATTCGGGAATCTCTAGGGGTCGTAAAAGTCCACTGGGTCTCTGGTGCTCTTCCTTTACTCTTTGGCAAGTCAAACATTTGCTTACCCATTCTGCTACGTCCCTCTTCATATTGGGCCACCAGTAATACTCCTTCAAATCCCTATACATCTTGGTGCTTCCCGAGTGAATGGAATATCTTGAACTATGGCTGTCATCCAAAATCTCGTCTTTAAGCTTTTGAACGTTCGGATCCCAAATCCGGTAGGAGTACCTCATTATCCCTTTATCATCTTTCTCAGTATGGATCTCTTCTCCAGTCATTGACTCTCTGCCTTCATTCATTACTTTCTCTTGGCACAATCTGATCTATTCCAATAACTCTGGCTGCATCGAGATCTCAAACAGTTTCTCAGTTCCGGTTCCGGTTACCTTTACTTCTATTTCCATTCTCTCGAAATCCTTTATCAATTCCTCCGAAGTCATTATCATTTTGAGTCTTTCCTTCCTGCTAAGGGCGTCAGCCACCACATTGGCTTTCCCTGGATGATAGAGGATCTCACAATCATAGTCCTTGATTAGTTCTAACCATCTCCTCTGGCGCATATTGAGCTCTTTCTGCGTAAATATGTACTTGAGGCTCTTATGGTCTGTGAAAATCTCGCACTTCTCTCTATACAAGTAGTGCCTCCAAATTTTTAAGGCAAAAACTATTGCCGCGAGCTCAAGGTCATGAGTAGGATATCTAATCTCGTATTCCTTCAGTTGTCTCGACGTATACGCAATCACCTTACCGTGCTGCATAAGCGCACACCCTAATCCTTTGTGCGACGCGTCACTATATATCACAAAATCTCCTTTTCCGTCTGGCAATGCCAACACCGGGGCCGTTACCAACCTTTTCTTTAATTCCTGAAAACTGTTCTCACATTTTTCCGTCCATACAAACTTCTTCGTCTTACGAGTAAGTCGTGTCAAAGGGGCTGCGATCTTCGCAAAGTCCTGTACAAATCTACGATAGTAGCCGGCCAATCCTATGAAACTTCTTACCTCTGTGGGTGTGGTTGGCCTTTCCCAATTTGAGACCGCCTCTATCTTGGAGGGGTCGACCAATACTCCTTCTTTATTGATCACATGTCCTAAAAACTGTACTTCATTCCGCCAGAATTCACACTTCGAGAATTTGGCAAATAACTGTTCCTCTCTGAGTATTCCTAGAGCTATCCTCAAATGCTCTGCATGTTCTGCCTCAGTCCTTGAGTAGATTAAAATATCATCGATAAAAACTATCACACACTTGTCCAAGTACTTCTTAAATACTCTGTTCATTAAATCCATGAAAGCCGCTGGGGCGTTGGTTAATCCAAAGGACATTACCAAGAACTCATTGTGCCCATACCTGGTACGGAACGCGGTCTTGGAAATATCTTTGGGTTTAATCTTTAGTTGGTGATATCCAGTTCTCAGGTCAATCTTGGAAAAATAAACAACATCCTTTAGCTGGTCGAACAGATCGTCTATTCTAGGTAATGGGTACCTGTTCTTTATGGTTAGCTTGTTCAACTCTCGGTAGTCGATGCACAGCCTCATGCTCCCATCCTTCTTCTTAACAAATAACACTGGTGCTCCACACGGAGACACACTGGGTCTTATCATACCCTTATCCAAGAGTTCTTGCAATTTAGTAGCTAATTCCTTCATTTCTAACGGGGCTAACCGGTAAGGTGCTTTTGAAACTGGCACCATCCCTGGGGCCAACTCAATAGCAAATTCAATCACTCTATCGGGTGGTAATCCCGGAAGGTCTTGTGGGAATACATCTTCAAATTCGTTGACTACCGGAATATTTTGTAAGTTGGGTACCTCCTTCTGCGTGTCCACCACATAGGCTAGGTAAGCCTCATTTCCTTTTCGTAGCATCCTTTTGGCCTGGGCCATAGTCAAAAATTTCTGCGTCTGCCTCTTTCCTCTAAATATGACTTCTTTTTTTCCTGGGATATTCAACTTAACTTTCTTCCCCTTACAGTCTATCTAGGCATCATTGCTAGATAGCCAGTCCATTCCCAAAATTACATCAAACTCCCCTAATTTAAAAGGAATCAGATCAACACTAAAAGATTGTTCCCCTATGCCTATCTCACAGGCGGGGTATATCTGGTTAACAGGAATAACTTCATGATTGGCTATTTCTACTTTTAAGGGTTCTATCAAGGGTTCAGCCTTAAGTCTTAATTTACGCGCAAAGTCCTTTGATATAAAAGATTTAGTTGCTCCCGAATCAAATAAAACATTTGCACTGACTGCATTTAGAGAAAGGGTACATGCTATCACATCTGAGTCTTTCATAGCATCCTGGACTGTCATGTTGAAAGTCCTCGCAGTTGGTGGCTTATTAGAAGTAGCTCTGCTTGCTCCTGAAGCTGCTGGTTTGTTCCCTGGGCATTCCCTCCTCATGTGGCCTGGTCTTCCACACTGATAACAGATGGTGGTCGGGCTGACACTAGGGGGTTGCGAAGTACACTTGTTAGAATAGTGACCCTCTCGACCATACTTAAAGCAGGTTACTGGCTTCCCCTTACACTCCCCAGAATACATCCTACCACAAGTGTTACAGGCTGGTAATGTGGGTCGAGACTGGTTGGAATAGGACCTTCCTGACTTCTGGCTGCTTTGGCTCACATTCACACCCATTGGCCGCTTAAACCCAATACTCTTTCCCGGTAGGGACACTGCTCCTTGATTAAATCTAGTTGGGAAACTCCCTCCTGCGGAACCTCCACCCATGCTCATATTTTTCCTCTTTATTCCCTTCTTCTCTCTTTCCTTCTGCATCTGTTCACTTCCGGCTTCTACAATTGTTGCCTTTTGTACCAAAGTGGCATAATCAGTAAGCTCAAGGATTGCCACCCTATTCTGAATCCACCGTTTCAGTCCCTGCTGAAACCTCCTAGCTTTCTTTTCCTCGGTGCTCACAAACTCCGGCACAAACCTTGATAACTCAGTAAATTTCGCTTCGTACTCTGCTACAGATAAGTTATTCTGCTTTAGCTCCAAGAACTTGAGCTCCATCTGGTTTTCAATAAACCTCGGGAAATATTTTCCCAGAAACAACTGACTGAATCTCTCCCGGGTTATAATAGCATCCGTCTCCATGTTTTTCTTGGCCTTCCACCAGTAGTTAACCTCTCCTTTCAGAAGGTAGGTAGCAAATACAGTCTTCTGTGCCTCATCGGTACTCAGAATCTCAAAGGATTTCTCCATTTCCTTTAACCATGCCCTTGCCTCAACTGGGTCGGCTGATCCGTGGAACTCAGGGGGCTTAAGGGACTTGAAAACCCTGAAGGAGTTTGCCACATCATTGTTATTTCCTTGAGGGGGTGTGTTGGGTTGCGTTCCAAGTTCTGCCTTAGTAGTTGCATGAACTGTCCCATAGGATCCATGCCTGGGTTTGGTACTGGTTGCTCAACCTCAGTTTCTTCTTCTTCAGTCTCTATCTCAAATCCCTCAACATCATATGTTTCCTCCTCTTCTTCATACAGGGAGTCATCCTGTTCAACATAATCCTCATCCTCCTCTTCACTGTGTTCTTGGTTCCTATCGTCCTGGTTATGGCTTCCCTGGTCCTCAGATCCAGGGTTCGCTCTAGTTCCAATCTTTCTTGGCGGCATGATACTGATAATTTTTTTTGGGAAATTCAACGTTAGGTCACAATCATACACAAAATTGTGCCTTGCACAGTTCTATAATGGGGAGAATGTATCTCGTAATTATATTATTTTATGACAGTTCTAATAAGAAGTGCAGTAATAATAATGATAAAAACAGTGATCTCGTCACTAAGGAACTGAACTGAAAGGAAACAAATATATATATAATGCGAGAAATACATAGTTTGATCTGGTCAAAAGTACAACATTGCTACAGCCATCTGCCCAAAAGTGATACACAAGAGTCTATCTGTCTAGTCAGAAAAATGGATGCTATATACAAGTCAACTATCCCGGAAAATTGGCTCTTACTATGGCCTCGACTAACTAGACAACTAGACTATCTCATCGTCGGTCCTGAATCACACACCGGAGCGGGTCGGCTCCCATACCCTTTCCATCGCACGACGGAAGATATAGTCGGCCTGCCGCCTGGAGATCCTACCATGTCTGTCCCCCTGGAGCGATCGGAGTCTCGCTCAGGACGTGAGCTCTATCCCCGTCAACTCCCTCCTCAAGGATCGGGGTATAGTAGCCCTAGTCTCATAAGCTCGGGCACGCCTACCCGCCCTCTCCGCATCCAACTCCCTCCTGACCTCATCCAGCCGGACCTAAGCAACAGCCACTCGGGTCCTCAGTATATCCTGAACATAGCCGTGAGCTAACAAAGACTGCCTATGGGCATGGTCGAGAGGTGGTGAATCTGGAGCCACTGGGGGTGCTTCCTCGGTCTGCCTAGGCTCGGGAGTATAGGTCTCTGAGCTGTCATCATAGGGGCTCCAAGATAGTGGTGGAGGGGTAGGAGCTCTGACCACCGGGAGTGAGGGTAAAGGGGTACCAGTGTACTCTACCATAGCTCCGACATGCTCCTCTGCTACTAGGACCTCATCCGGGTCCTCCTCATTTGAAATTGCCACAACCTCTGTCTCTGACTCCTCTGAGGGGTCCTCCTCCTCCTCCTCCATCTCAGGCTCCTCCTGATCCTCGGCATCTAGCAATGCCTCATCATGCTCACGCTCGAACATCTCTGGGTCCTCTATCTTATGTGCCTACACATTAAACGAGCTAAGTTACTATCATGATACTTATAAGGGTTCCCGTAAGGGTTTTAACTGTCAGTGCTACTTTAAGTAGTCCGACTATGAACTTGGCAAGAGTTCTTATTATCTTTGTGAGTTTATTATTATATCGTCGCATCATCTCTGAGGTTTATAACGCTTGGCTCTGATACCATTTCTGTAACACCCCCAGATTCGGGGTCGGGGATCCGGGTTGTCACGGTCTTTCTTTCCACAATATTACTTAACTTAATTAATAATAAATAACCTCATGCTGTGACCCCACACTAACACACACCACAACCCGTTATAGTCTCAGAGATGAAATTGAATTAAGTACAAGTTCTTGAATCCACAATTTAAAAGTTATTACAACCCAAAATGATTACTTGATAAGTTTACAGTTAATTGCCATTATCTGCCACAAGTTAGAATTATACAATATTTGGTTCCCAAAAGTAGAATGCCTGATCTACCAATAGATCTACCTCTGCAGCTATAGTAGCTATAACATCAACGGGAAGACGTGGGACGCTTCCCACGCGCTTGCGCTGGGTCTGCTTGAGTCTGGCCATCTTTCCTAATTGTTATTGTGTGATGAAGAAATAAAGTAAGAGTGAGCATTACAGTTCGCAAGATAATATATAGCGTAAACAATAATGCAAGTATCTAAATGGATAACTTACTAGAATCCTTTATCAAGTGTAAGGTAGGTACTTACTGGATATAAGCTTAAAGGAAGATGAAGTTACCAATTACTTCTTTATACGTATACCATTTTATAAAGCTACTCGAACTACCACTGTTCAAAGTACTATAGGTTTCAAAAGGTCATCTCATAGATGAGACCACAAGTTAAGACTTGAATAGATTAAATCTTTGAAATATTATTGAATGAAATGAAGTTAAGAGATACTTCATTAAAGCCCGATATATATCCACATATATATCTCTTATACATTTCATGGAGACCTTTGTCATGTAAAGTATGAACATAGTTTGTAACATCCAATGAATTTTTGGAAAGGAAAAGAATTTTGGCATAAACCCGATATCTTGCTGATCAGGCAAAGATACCAATAAGTAACCTTTTCTACTGTAGATGGATGAATTCCTCGCCGGTCATCACCCTGGCCGCATTAGGACCTCGCGCTAGACCGTTACCCGACCACTCACGCGTGGATGGACTGTCACCCAGCCTCTTACACCTTGATAGACCGTACCCCGGCTTGTCGCTTATGCCGACTCAATTAGATGGACTTACTTCCCGAACGTTGGGCAAGTAATCAAATTGTTTTCTCAAAACAGCAACCTCGTTGCGAATATAAAATACACCACATAGCCGGATCCCCAAGATTTTTGAGCGAATATTCAAGTCTCCTTCGAAAGGAAGATCTTAAATCTGAAAACGAGTTTTGGGATCCGCTCTAACTTTTAAAATTATTTTGAAGACTCGAAAACATTTTTAAGAATGTTTGGAGTAAAGCTGATTTAATGAAATAAATCAGTCCCGATATATTAGAAAATATCTGAATATTATTATTTAAATAATATTCCCATAAGGATAATCCTTATAAAAATAATTGAAGAAGAAGTTTTAAAACTCATACTTGAAATGGATATTAAATAACCCAAGACATACTTATACGAAAATATAATCTTTATTTGAATAATCGAAAATAAGTTTGATTATCGAAACATTATTCTTTAATAACATAAAGAATATTATTTAGTAAATAAGCGGAGTCATAAGTCCTCGAATGAATATTCAAAATATTATTCATTAAATAAAATAAAGCGAGTCATAAGTCCTCAAATGAATATTCAAATTAATATTCATTAAATAAAATAAACCGAGTCATAAGTACTCGAATGAATATTTAAAGTAATATTCATTCATAAAAATAAAGTTATCGAATAAACCTTATTTAATTAATAGTTTTGAAAACTATATCTATATATATATATATCAATATATGTAATATACTCGAGAACATCGACTCCCGGTTTTAGGAAATGTTCACCTTTGGGTCCCCTATACTAAGGGTATACGCAACTACTGCTTATCTCTAGCATAAGTATTATGCAACTTATAAGCATTTGAATCAACAGATATATATCAAGATTACATAACAGACATGCATATATACCATATCACATGCTCCAATATATCGCAAGATTTGCTAATTAACCATCACGCATCTATCACATGATAATGCATATACATATGTATACATCACAACAACAGTATAACGGGTAGAAAACTTGTCTGAGCGACTGGGGGTGATAAATGGCTTGGGACGAGTCTGGTAACCTATAAACAACATATAAGTTGGAATTAAGCCAAAGTCGCTTATGAATCTATACTTTAACCAATTAGACTCTAACACTCGCTTTGCGCTCAACGATTCTCTTAAGTCGCTCGAGTACCCTCGGCTCCACCATTTTTAATAAATTAACCATTAAGGGTTTTAAGGTGATTCTTTCGCGAGTGCCTTACCAACTGCCTAATACACTTTACATAAATGATTCATACTCCAATTAGTCCTTTAAGGTCTTTAACCTATGTTTCAAAGTAAGGCGAGGGGTAATGGTTCGTTCGCGAAACGCCGTTACTTAAAACGGTCGTTTCTCCTAAACCGTACATCGGATTCAAACGAACCACATATAAAAACGAAGCTCGTAAAATGAACTATCTAATCATGGCAATGGTAAAAACCTAACAGTGAGTCCTCGGGTCCTGATTGTTAAGAACAAAACAGTCTAAAGTAAATCGGACATTACGACGGTTATGTTTACGCGATTACCATTTTTTATCCTACTCTAAATCAACCACCAATCAACCACAATTCAACCAAACAACCAAACTCCATACTTACAATGCTACAACAGCCCCAAAAACTCAATATTTCCAAATTTATACTACTTCCCATCATGAACTAAAAGCTTTACTTAAGTTCTTTAACTAATCAACAAGTTTTACAACTCCAAACACATCACAAAACCAACACATCTCTAAATACTCAATAATAAATCTTCTAATGAACCATACTAAACACAAAAGCTCTAAATATACAAAAGTAGGGCTAGGGTTTGAGATTATACCTTCCTTGGTGAGTAGGAGTTACTAATTAGCTTGGAATCACCCTTGAAAGTCCTTACCCAAGCTTAATCTAAACAAAAACTCAAGAACAAAATTTTAAGTTCTTGAAAAACACTATTCACCCTCTTCTTCCATGAATTTTAGGAAGAGATTGTGAAGGAATTTGAAGCTTAAACTTATAGGATAGCTATATCTATGCATAAGGAGTCTTAGATAATTACCTCACTAATTAATGAAGCTTGGAACTTGGATTTTGGTTTTTTTCTTCTTGAAATGGAAAAGAGGCTGAGAGCTTTTCTTGAAGAAAAGTGAAGTCAACTTGTGTTTTGGTGAAATGATTTGTTGGTTGGTTGTTTTTGGCTTTTGTTTTAATTATTTACCTTTTAACTGTGGTGATTTTTGTGTGGTTCTTAATCAACCAACAACACACTTCTCTTTGGTCATGCTTAGGTCATCAATCCTATGTCATCTTCCCATGCTTGTCCTCTTCTTATTGGTTTGATGACATCATCCTCACTAATCTCTTTGATTAGCTTCTAATTACTTGGCTAATGATCGCTGATCTGTTATACGGTTCGCTTAACTTTCATTTTCGTTTATCGTTTGAGGGATCATACCCGAGATCTTATTACTTGGGTTTCCTTAACCTTTCTCAATACATTATATTCCTTTTATGATTCTCTCTTATAATCCTTGAATTTAAATCCTTTTTATCCTGTTACCTTATACTCAATTCTTTCGGTTTCTGGTGGATTTTCGGGAAAAATCAAAGTGTTTGAATTTGGATTCTGACGATCTTTACATAAACTTATATATCATATAGAGTACTAATAAGATCTCAGAATAACAATAAATGAACCCCTACATAGTGTGGCATGAAAAGTTTTCTTATTCAGCAATATCAGCAAAAACACTATTCATAAGGGTTACAAAGAGTTCAAAATTTTGGGGTTATTACAGAGGCTACATGCTGGGGTAGACCTTGATGACACAAAGGGTCAAGATTAACTGCACAAAGGGTGCTCACAAATCTGCAAGATTCTGCACATATTTGCTAACACTAAAGAAGGAAATAGACAAGGTTGCTTTAGAATTTGGTTTAGTACATTTTAGTGCAAGTTTTGTAAACTCGTGCTGCTAGTCTATAAAGCATGCACGGGTCCTTAGTTCAAAAGTAACAGACATATCTAGATTTTCTTGTATTCTCTCAAGATAGAAGTTGAGTTTTTATTTTTTAAGAACACAAATTTGTAGCAAGATAAACTTGATTAATACAATTAAGTGAGTTTTTGTTATATTGTATTTGTGTGAATTCAGTTAAACATAATATCTACATTCTTAAATGCTTTGTTCAAACCATAATCCATTAAGCTTAAAACAAAGAAAAATCCAAGAAACACATTCACCCCCTTTGTGTTACATTTCATACAATTCAATATCTAACATGGTGTAATGAGATATGTTGATTAAAACGAGATTTAATGTGACGCCCTCAATCTCGGGGTTAGGAAATGAGGACCCACACAACATTAAACTATTAATAAATAAGCATAAACACCGATTAACTATTAACAGGATCTAACATGATAAAGTTTGAGACAAAATTACAACTACCTACCATAATATATATAAATTACAACCCAAAATAATATTTATTTCACACAATCGATTCTGACTTGGAACCGACAAATAACCCATTGTATCTTTACAAACTTTCAGAATAAGTGCTTGCTCACACATAACCCGTACTACCTGTTCTGGCATCTGGAAGCCTACAACACGGTAGGGGCCACCAGGTACGCTCTTATGAGCAGTGCGCCTAAGTCTGTCCATCCTTTTGCTTAACTGCCATGGTAAAAACAAAGCAAACATATGAGTATAAAACTCAGCAAGTAAATATATGACAGTTCTACAATATAATATCAACAATATATCATTACTGCTTTTAAGGCATTCTACTTTACAATCTCTGGGTGGCAGATTTTTGTCTTTGGGCTATGAAAGGGTTATGAAGAAAGGTTTAGGCTTTCAGGAATCTAGGCTCAAGATAGGATGAAAGCCGACATTTATCACAAATCAACATTTGGATCTCAAAGGATCTCTCACTAGGAATGCAATAATATATCTAACTCTGTAAAGCAATTATATGATTGATATCAATATCAGAATAGAATCAGGGTTCTCAAAGCTGTATACCAAACAATATCTCAATCAACTCATCACAAATCATTTTAAATCATTTCATTTTCAAAGAATCAATTGCTAAATAAAGTATTCAATTTCTCTTTGTTAAATGATAGGGAACCCTTGATTGGACTACTTTAACTTTCAATTCACAAAAATAATATGGGTGATCAGCCCGTACCGACCTCCATCTGCTCGTTAAGGTACCTATGGCATAATTTTAGCCTTAAATTGGACTAGCCCCGCTAGTCTCTTATATGGCTGGACTAGTCCCACTAGTCTCTTACGCCTCAGTCCAATCCATCATGAATTCATTTGAAAAACCTTTGGAAGAAAGAATGGTTTTACTAAGTTTATTTTAACATTACAAAATATGAAACCATTCGGACTCTTTCAAGTCGAAAATCATTCTTAAGTTAAATTCAAGAATTCAAAGAAAGTGATCGTATCAAAGGTAAGCATAGATCAATACCAAGGATCTTGATCAAATGATAAAAAGGGTATCCAAGATAGGGAATGAAAATAGTTCTAAGGATCATCACAAAATGGT
The DNA here is from genome assembly GCF_009905375.1 of Apium graveolens. Taxonomy (NCBI): domain Eukaryota; kingdom Viridiplantae; phylum Streptophyta; class Magnoliopsida; order Apiales; family Apiaceae; genus Apium; species Apium graveolens. Next base: position 252,320,542 of record NC_133648.1, read on the forward strand.
GTATACAAAAGAAAGATTAACCAATAACACGCAAGGGAATTGGGAAAGGTTCTTATAAGGATCACGAGCATTCAGGGTATCTAAGGGAATCAGTCGGTAATTAGAATATGAATCAACAGGGTTACTACGAGGGTTTGGGAAATAAGCATATCAATTCATTACAAGAATCAATAAAAGGTTCATAGGGAAGAACAACAGGGTTTCTCAAGAATCAATAACGGGTATGGTACAAGAATTCAATATCAAGGTTCAAGAATCAATGACACGTTTACAAGTGCTATAAAAGTTCAATACTCTATCATGGCATGAACAATATCCTCTCTAAAACAATTTATACAAGCAGAGTTACTTGCCTGAATTCGCTTTCCTGTTTCACAAGGGTTGAACTACTGCCACCTAGTACACCTTTCCCTTTCCTAGCCCGAATGCCTTCACGCTTCGAATCTACAATCCAACAATCAAACCCTAAGAGTACATGTACTCATTTATAATAAAAACACACATTTATACCAAATACTCGTATACTTTAACCACATAGGTATCGCATCACATATCGCGACGCTATTACAACATATAGCATATAGTCTTTATATCCAAATTCTGTTATAATAACAGTTCTACAGTCTTATATCAAAATGACCCAATCCTTCATTTTATATCATATAATTCGAACCAAAACAAACAAATAAATCACATAACTCTTAGAAATCTCACATGCATTCTCTTGTAAGATATTGGAATCAAATCAATTACTTTTATACTGAAAAACCATTCGGCTTTAACACAAAACACAATCCAAGAATTAAATAATGACATGAAAGTACCAAAATCACATATAAACTTGAGATCAAGCCAACACTCATCCTTTTAAATCATTTTAAACTTGAGTATTTACATGCAAAGCTATAGATTGACATGCATTAGATATTTCACCCCAGACTAATTCAATTTCATCCTTACAACCTATTTAAACACATAATTTAAACCCTAAACATGGTTGATCATTCACTTTAGCATATAATTCAACTTAATTTCTTAAAAATAAGTAAGAACATTCGAATTTTCCAAGAACCGAAACATGCATGCATCACTTTGGATCTTTAAACCACATCTCAATCTATGTATTCTATAATTTCTAAAAACAATCAGCAACAAACCATTTATATCAACAAAAATCAACTTAATCTTTTCAAAATCAAGAACCATTCGACTTTTTAGAGAAACATTACATGCAACTATAAAAAATTGAGTTTTAGTGCTCTAAAATTCAGTTTATACATCATTACTCACCACCGGTTCACCGGAGTTCATCACCGGTGGCGGTGGTTTCACGATGGTGCCCCAATTTGGGGGTTTCCAACCTTTAACCTCCGATTTCTCTTCAGAAACACATCAACAACTACATGCAAAACAATTTCATCACAGAATTCACATCATCTCAAGTCTATAAAGCAAAAACTCGGCACTTGGCTCAAAACCGAAACTAAACACACACACACACTCGCATGCAAGCATCTACACACACATGCACATGAATTGAAGCTCATATATGGAACATGGATGAAGTTTCATGGAGGATTTCAAAGAAATCGAGAGAGAGAAAGGCATCATACCGAGAGAAAGAAAGAGGGAGAGAGAGAGCTTCGAGAGTGAGAGTGAAAAAGAGAGAGATGAGAGAAAGTGAGAGAGGAGAGAGAGAGTAGATCCGGGTGAAGAAAAGAAAAATAAAGGGAGGCAGAATGGGTTTTTATAATAAAAGGGTAGGGGCACTTTAGTAATTAACATGATTTTCTTATTTCCATTCTCTTTTCTCTTTTATTCTAAACTCCAAAATGAATTTAATAATGAACAACTCTCTCAGAAAAGTTGGGAATGCAAAGAATAATAATTTTAGAATAAAGATCTCGAAATTAGCTTTTCGGCCATATTTTCAAAATAATTTTTTAGCGAACGGTTGATTTACTAAGGATTTTACAAGATTGTGCGCAAAATAGAATTATAACCCGATAAAATCATTTTAAAATACTCTGATCATGAAATAAATCCGTCTATCATTTTTATAAAGTCTCTAGGACTATTCTGAAGATAACAAAATAAATTTCACACCTTGAATATACTCAGATAATTTCATAAAAACATTTAAAGGTTCAATAAACCTCATTTTAAATCAGATAATTCCTTAAAATCATTTAAAAATCAACAGAGCACATAATCAAGTATATTCTTAAGCAATAGCACATATTCACATATCACGACTCATACTCGATCACGAATTTCCTTTTTTTTATTCCCCTTTTCGCGTAACGGGTCGCGTCCTGTCGACTCTTCTACTTTAGGGTTTCTCCATAACACTCTAACTAGAGGTACCACTTTATTTCTGAGCATTTTTTTTCGATCTAAGATTCGAACTAGTTGTTCCACATAAGACAAATCTTGTTGAATTTCTACCGGTTCCAATTCAATCACATGACTCGCATCAGCATTATATTTCTTTAGAAGAAAAACGTGAAATACGTTATGAAGATGTTGTATTTACGGAGGTAACGCTAATTCATATGCCATTTTTCCAACTTGTCTAAGTACTTCGAATGGTCCAATATATCTAGGACTCAATTTTCCTTTTTTCCCAAATCGGGATAAACCTTTCCAGGGAGATATCTTTATCAACACTTTGTCCCCGGGCTCGAATTGCATACCTTTTTGGTCTCGATCCGCGTACTTCTTTTGTCGATCTTGAGCGGCAACTAATCTCTTACGAATCATTTCCACTTTCTCTTTTGTTTGTTGAACTAGCTTTGGGCCAATTAGTTTGCGTTCACCAACCTCGTCCCAATATGTAGGGGATCTGCATTTCTTCTGTACAATGCTTTATAAGGCGGTATGCCAATACTCGCGTGATAACCGTTATTGTAGGAAAACTCAATCAATGGCTAATGATCGTCCCAATTTCCTTTGAAATCTATTGCATAGGTTCGTAACATATCCTCGATCGTTTGAATTGTCCTTTCACTTTGTCCGTCGGTCTGCGGATGATATGTCGTACTGATTTTCAGCTTAGTTCCTAAATGATCATGAAATTGTCACCAAAATCTCGAGTTAAATCTCGGATCTCTATCAGACACGATAGATACTGGAACTCCGTGACGCATCACAATCTCATCCAAATACAACTTGACCAACTTTTCCAATGAAAATTTTTCGTTTATCGGCCAGAAATGCACTGATTTCGTCAGTCGATCGACTATTACCCAAATCGCATCATGATTAGACTTGGTCTTTGGAAAACCTACCACGAAGTCCATCGCGAGATGTTCCCATTTCCATTCAGGTATGTCCAGTGGTTGAAGCAATCCACTCAGTCGCTGATGTTCCGCCTTTACTCTTTGGCACATATAGCACTTACTTATCCATTCCATGATTTCCTTTTTCATGTTTGACCAACAATAATTCTCTTTTAAGTCTTTGTACATTTTCGTACTTCCAGGGTGAATTGAAAATCTTGAGTTATGCGCTTCGTGCAAAATCTCATGCTTTAGCTCCACAATGTTAGGTATCCAAATACGTGAGTTAACACAATATATTCCTTTTCCATCCTTTTGAGCTTTAACTTCCTCTCCTGTCAACTTATCTTTCTCACGGTTCATCACTTGCTCTTGACAACAATGAATATTTTCCAAAATTTCAGGTTGAAATGACATTGCGTACATTGCTTCACCTCCAAATTCTGGAGTTTTCACCTCTATTTCTATCTTTTCAAAATTCTTAATCAGTTCCTCTGATGAAGTTAACATATTCAATCTTTCCGTGTGACTCAAAGCATCTGCTACCACATTCGCCTTTCCATGATGATAATTTATCGTACAGTCATAATCTTTGATCAATTCTAACCATCTTTTATGTCTCATGTTCAACTCTTTCTGAGTGAAAATATACTTTAAACTCTTATGGTCCGTATAGATCTCACACTTTTCTCCATACAAATAATACCTCCAAATTTTAAGGGCAAACACAATCGCTGCCAATTCCAAATCATGCGTGGGATACTTCTGTTCATGCGGCTTTAGCTACCTTGACGTATACTCTATTACTTTCCCGTGTTGCATTAACACACATCCCAATCCTTTATACGAAGCATCACTGAAGATCACAAACTCTCCCTTTTCATCTAGTAACACCAAAACTGGGGCGGTTACCAATCGCTTCTTCAATTCCTGAAAAATTTCCTCGCACTTATCCGTCCACACAAAATTCTCGTTCCTCCTTGTCAATTTAGTCAATGGGACAGCAATCTTGGAGAAATCTTGCACAAACCGTCTATAGTATCCTGCTAATCCCAGAAAACTTCTGACCTCCATAGGGGTCTTGGGCCTTTCCCAATTCATCACAGCTTCTATCTTAACTGGGTCCACTTTAATTCCTTCTCTATTGACTACATGTCTAAGGAACTGTACTTCCTTCAGCCAAAACTCACACTTTGAAAACTTGGCGTATAACTTTTCTCTTCTCAAAATTTCTAAAAAAATTCTCAAATGCTCCATATGATCTTCCTCCATCTTGGAGTATATCAATATATCATCGATGAATACGATAACGAACTTATCCAAGTAATGCTTGAACACTCTATTATTAAGATCTATAAATACGGCTGGCGCGTTCGTTAAATCAAATGCCATTACCAAAACCTCATAATGTCCATATCTCGTTCGAAACGCTGTCTTGGGTATATCTTCCGCTTTAATCTTTAGCTGATGATACCTAGATCTTAAATCAATCTTGGAAAAATAAGTAGCTCCTTTTAACTGATCAAACAAGTCGTCGATTTGCGGTAGAGGGTACTTATTCTTGATCGTCAACTTATTCAATTCGTGATGGACAATGCACAACCTCATACTTCCATCTTTCTTCTTTACAAATAACACCGGTACACCCCACGGGGATACACTTGGGTGTATTACTCCTTTATCCAATATTTCTTGCACTGGTTCCGTTCCAAAAGCCAAATCAATCGTAAACTCGATCTCTCTATCTGGAGGTAGTCTAGGTAATTCATCTGGAAACACATCGGGAAAATCTCTTACTACCGGAATATCCTCGATCCTTACGGATTCTTCCTCTATATCTTTGACATGAGCCAAATAAGCTTCGTATCCTTGACGTAACAATCTCCTCGTCTGATTAGCCATTAAAAACTTTTTCTCTTGCCTTTTCCCCTTGAATATCACTTCAACACCATCCTTGGTATTTAACTTCACCTTCTTTCTTTTACACTCTATTTGCGCCTCGTGGTTTGACAACCAATCCATTCCTAATATGACATCAAATTCTCCTAACTTAAAAGGAATTAAGTCAGTAGAAAAGTGTCGACCTTCTATAACCATATCACAATCGGGACATACCCTATTAACAATGACTTTCTCTTGATTTGCTACTTCTATAATCAAATTGGGTTCAAGAGGGTACGCAATACACTTTAGTCTATCAAGAATACTTTCAGAAATAAAGGATTTAGTTACTCCAGAATCCATTAATACTTTTACTTCTACTGAGTTTATAATGAGCATACCTGCATCCACATCCACATCTTGCACAATATCTTTCATTATCATATTGAAGGTTCTAGCTCTAGGTTGAGCTGTTGGTGCTGGGAGAAGCGGCGGTCCAGCAATCCTGAGAACATTGGCCTTTTGAACAGGCTCCTTGCAGTTTTTGGCCATATGGCCCACTTTTCCACACTTAAAACAGGTCAATTCAGGCTTCTTTTCTCCACTTGGGCACTCAGATGAATAATACCCTTTCTGATTACACTTAAAGCAAGTCAAATCCAGCTTATTACACCTTCCCGGGTGCCTCTTCCCACAAACTTTACATTCTTGAATCTGAGGTCTACTATCTTTTCCCGGTTTTCCTGCCTTCTGGAAACGGTTCTTCTGAGCTCCGTTCTCGGGTTTGAACTTATGAAACTTTTGGTTCTGAGATCCACCATTCTTACCAAACTTCCCTCTAAACTTTTAACTTCCTTGCTCTTGCTCCGAGCTTTCAAACTTCTTTTTCCTACCTTCATTTTCTCTTTTTGTAGCTTCACGCTCTCCTTCCACTATCATTGCCTTCTGCACCAAAGCGGCATAGTTCTTGATCTCTAACAGTGCCACTTGACTCCGAATCCATGGCCTAAGTCCCTGCTGGAACCTTTTGGCCTTCTTCGCCTTGGTATTCACATACTCAGTTACAAACCTAGATAACTTTGAAAATTTCACTTCATATTCCGCTACCGACATATCTACTTGTCTAAGGTCCAAAAACTTCATCTCCAACTGGTCTTGCATGTAACTTGGCAAGTACTTCTCCAGAAACATCTCGGTAAACTTTTCCCATGACAAATCTTTTCCTTTAAGCAAAGCTTTAGAAGATTCCCACTAGAAACTTGTCCCGTCCTTAAGATAATAACTCGCATACTGAGCTTTCTTTTCATCCTTAACTTCTGCTAACTCAAACGCTTTCTCCATTTCTCTTAATCACGACTGAGCTTTTATAGGGTCGGGCAATCCTAAGAACTCTGGGGGATGAACAGATTGAAAGTGTTCAAAGTTTCCAAATTTGGGGGCTATGGGTTGTTACAAAAGCTGAGCAAGTTGGCTCATCATAGTGGTATCTTGGTTTAGTTCTTGGTCTTGGGTTTGAATTTCTTCTTCTTGGTGATCTAGTGAGTTGGCCATTTCTTACAAACCTGATTGAGCAATTATTTAGCAATACAATAGCATGACATTGATATATATAACAACATTTTTTCTACGAAATCACTTTTGCGGGTTTTAAACTTAACCCAATTTTGCACATGCAATCCTATTACTACATAATTTCTCTTATCAGTTGTGTTTTCTCATGGCACAGGGTTAAATTTTTACGAAAAGATTAAACACGGTTGTATAGAAACACGTTATGCAAAACAGTTATAAAGATTCTCAGGGTGCACAATAAGAAACAAGATATGTGGTTTATTCAACAAGCCAAGGGTACATATATAAAGGTTTGATTACAGCAAGTTCTGAAATAGGGTACAATAATATAGCAGGGTTAAACAGAGGAAAAACAGGAAAACATCCCCCTATCTACCCCTAACTTCTAACAACTGCTACTACAATACCAAATTCTGAAATACATCACAACATCACAAATGAAAAAGGGATCCTGGCATCTGACCAAGTATCCCAAAGCCTACTGGCGCTCAAAAGAAACAACAACAACAACAACAACAATAACTACGGGCTCCACCAAATGTCCCGCCTCATCCAATCTCCTCCGGGCACCGTGCTCCACCATCTTAATCCGAACTCTCCACTCATCATCCATAACTGAAGTGCTCTGCCTAGACTCTCGAGCTAGCCTATCCATAACTGAAGTGCTCCCAACTCAGGAATGCAGGAGTAAACAAAGTCTCGATCCTGGGGTAACTTGCCTCCGACACTAACAGGCACAATCTTAGGCATCTAAGACTCTGGCTCAGGGGCTGGGGTCTCTGACTCGGTCCTCAAGGGTGATATCTGCATAAGAATCTGACTACTCTCAGATGGATCCTCCTCTAAATCTGAACTAACATACACAGACTCCTCTGAAGAGGGTGGAATGGGGTCCACTGGGGTACCGGTCAAACTAATCTCTAGATCAGAATCACTACCACTACTGGGGTCCTGAGAGAAAATATAAAACAGCAACCAAGAAACAACATTAGGGTTAAATAAAACTTCCAACTGATTCACACCCTAACTCTAGTTGCTACTTTAGCTCATTCACTTTCCTTAGACTATACCTAATAGTATAACTCAACTCTATATGAGTCGAATACTCTCGCGATATAGATATATATACCCAAAATACCCTTTTATCCTAACTTGTCTCAGGGACTAGATCTTGTAGCTCTGATACCAACTTGTGACGTCCTCAATCTTGGGGTTAGGAAATGAGGACCCACACAATATTAAACTATCAATAAATAAGCATAAACCCCGATTAACTATTAATATAATCTAATAGGATAAAGTTTGAGACAAGATTACAACTACCAACCATAATATATACATGTATATAAATTACAACCCAAAATAATATTTAATTCACACAATCGATTCTCACTTGGAACCGACAGATAAGCCATTATATCTTTACAAACTTTCCGATTAAGCGCTTGCTCACACATAACATGTACTACCTGCTCTGGCATCTGGAAGCCTATAACACTGTAGGGGTCACCAGGTACGCTCTTATGAGCAGTGCGCCTAAGTCTGGTCATCCTTTTGCTTAACTGCCATGGATAGAACAAAGCAAACATATGAGTATAAAACTCAGCAAGTAACTATATGACAGTTCTACGATATACTATTAATAATATACCATTACTGCTTTTAAGGCATTCTACTTTACAATCTCTAGGTGGCAGATTTCTGTCTTTGGGCTACGAAAGGGTTATGAAGAAAGGTTTAGGCTTTCAGGAATCAAGGCTCAAGATAGGGTGAAAGCCGACATTCATCACAAATCAACATTTGGTTCTCAAAGGATCTCTCACCAGGAAAGCAATAATATATCTAACTCTGTAAAGCAATTATATGATTGATATCAATATCAAAATGGAATCGGGGTTCTCAAAGTTGTATACCAAATAATATCTCAATCAACTCATCACAAATTATTTTAAACCATTTCATTTTCAAAGAATCAATTGCTGAATAAGGTATTCAATTTCTCTTTGTTAAATGATCGGGAACCCTTGATTGGACTACTTTAACTTTCAATTCACAAAAATAATATGGGTGATCAGCCCGTACCGACCTCCATCTGCTTGTTAAGGTACCTATGGCATAATTTCAGCCTTAAATTGGATTAGCCCCGCTAGTCTCTTATATGGCTGGACTAGTCCCACTAGTCTCTTACGCCTCAATCCTATCCATCAGGAATTCATTTGAAAAACCTTTGGAAGAAAGAATGTTTTATTAAGTTCATTTTAACATTACCAAAAATATGAAACCATTCGGACTCTTTCAAGTCGATAATTTTTGAGTTCAATTCAAGAATTCAAAAAAAAGTGACCGTATCAAAGGTAAACAAAGATCACTACCAAGGATCTTGATCAAATAATAAACATGGTATCCAAGATAGGGAATCAAAACAGTTCTAAGGATCATCACATAACAGGGTATACAAAAGAAAGATTAACCACCAATACGCAAGGGAATTGGTAAAGGTTCTTATAAGGATCACGAGCATTCAGGGTATCCAAGGGAATCAGTAGGTAATTAGAATATGAATCAACATGATTACTACAAGGGTTTGGGAAATAAGCATATTAAATCATTAAAAGAATCAATAACAGGTTCACAGGGAACAATAACAGGGTTTCTCAAGAATCAATAACGGGTATGGTACAAGAATTCAATATCAAGGTTCAAGAATCAATGACAGGTTTACAAGTGCTATAAAAGTTCAATACTCTATCATGGCATGAACAATATCCTCTCTAAAATAATTTATACAAGCAGAGTTATTACAAATAGTCATCGCATCACATATCGTGACGCTATTACAACACATAGCATATAGTCTTTATATCCAAATTATGTTATAATAACAGTTCTACAGTCTTATATCAAAACGACCCAATCCTTCCTTTTATATCATTTAATTCGAATCAAAACAAACAAATAAATCACATAACTCTTAGAAATCTCACATGCATTCTCTTGGTAAGATATTGGAATCAAATCAATTACTTTTATACTTAAAAACCGTTCGGATTTAACACAAAACACAATCCAAGAATCAAGCAATGACATGCAAGTACCAAAATCGCATATAAACTTGAGATCAAGCCAACACTCATCCTTGTAAATCATTTTTAACTTGAGTATTTACATGCAAAGCTATAGATTGACATGCATTAGATATTTCACCGAAAACTAATTCAATTTCATCCTTACAACCTATTTAAACACATAATTTAAACCCTAAACATGGTTGATCATTCACTTTAGCACATAATTCGACTTAATTTCTTAAAAACAAGTAAAAACATTCGAATTTTCCAAGAACCGAAATATGCATGCATCACTTTGGATCTTTAAACCACAACTCGATCTATGTATTCTATAATTTCTATAAACAATCAACAATAAACCATTTACATCCACAAAAATCAACTTAATCTTTTCAAAATCAAGAACCATTCAGCTTTTAAAAGAAACATTACATGCAACTACAGAAAATTGAGTTTTAGTGCTCTAGAGTTCAGTTTATACATCATTACTGACCATCGGTTCACCGGAGTTCATCACCGGTTGCGGTGGTTTCACGGTGGTGCCCCCATTCGGGGGTTTCCAACCTTACACCTCCTATTTCTCTTCAGAAACACATCAACAACTACATGCAAAACAATTTCATCACAATAATCACATTATCTCAAGTCTATAAAGCAAAAACTCGACACTCGGCTCAAAACCGAACCCAAACACACACACACACTCTCATGCAAGCATCTACACACACATGAACATGAATTGAAGCTCATATATGGAACAAGGATGAAGTTTCATGGAGGATTTCAAAAAATTGAGAGAGAGAAAGCCATCATACCGAGAGAAAGAAAGAGGGGGAGAGAGCTTCGAGAGTGAGAGAGAAAAATAGAGAGATGAGAGAAAGTGAGAGAAGAGAGAGAGTAGAGCCGGGTGAAGAAAAGAAAAAGAAAGGGGGGAGAGTGGGTTTTTATAATAGAAGGGCAGGGGCACTTTAGTAATTTACATGATTTTATTATTTCCATTCTCTTTTCTCTTTTATTTAAACTCCAAAATGAATTTAAATAATGAATAACTCTCTCATAAAAGTTGGGAATGCAAAGAATAATAATTTTAGAATAAAGATCTCGAAATTAGCTTTTTAGCCATATTTTCAAAATTATTTTTGAGCGAACGGTTGATTTACTACGGATTTTACAAGATTGTGCGTAAAATAGAATTATAACCCGATAAAATCATTTTAAAATACTCTGATCACGAAATAAATCCATCTATCATATTTATAAAGTCTCAAGGACTATTCTAAAGATAACAAAACAAATTTCACACCTTGAACATACTCAGATAATTTCACAAAAACATTTAATGGTTCAAAAACCTCATTTTAAATCAAATAATTCCTTAAAATCATTTAAAAATCAACAGAGCACATAATCAAGCATATTCTCAAGCAATAGCACATATTCGCATATCACGACTCATACTGGATCACGAATTTCCTTTTTTTTTTATTATTATTCCTCTTTTCGCGTAACGGGTCGCGTCCTGTCTGACGGCCCGATGCTGAGCGTTTCAATTATGCTTCACAATAAATACTTCATACCAACTGACATGATACTGGAATATAATATTCTCTTAACCCTTTCCATTTCACATAACAACACATAGTTCACATTTAAATACTTTTAACCTTTTTTAAAATGGGTCCCGTTCTACCTGACAGCCCGACAACACAACTTATCTCATACGCTGACTCATTAAACTGGAACGCGTCATTTTACATTCCCAGTTACTAAGATACAATAAAGATAATTAACCAATAAAAATCATCTATCCGTTTATTTTATCACATAGTTTATAATTACACTACATAATTATACTTTATTCACTTAATCACGTCGCGAAATTCTCAGTCGTTACATTTAATAAATAACACGATTGCTCAATAATAAAAAAACAATATCAATTAACTTGAGCACAATTGGATAATCCAAGTGATTAAGAGCTTATTCTCTCTTGTTCTATTCACAAATTCGATTCGATTCGATTCTGACTCACTGACAAGAATTTCTAGAACACATACTCAATTGTAATGTTATTGTTAAAAAACAAAATCAATGAACTTGAGAAGTTTTAGAATATTTTTATAAATTAAAATTTGAATAAATATTTTTTAAAAACGTAACGAAAGGAATTGATTTATAAGTGGAATTTTCAAACTTAACTATGAAAAAAGCTTATTTTGTTTTTTTAAATAAAAAACTCGAGAATTGTCTTACATATGATATCAATGCTAGCATCAGGTAAAATAATAAGATAGAAAGTGAATATATTATAACACCAACCTTCACTTTAACGCCATATGGGTCAGTAATATGACCATTTAAAATATTTTCCAACCAGATCATCAGAATTGCAAACGTAAATTTCTTCATTTAAGGATGCTTATATGTGCAGCCAAACAGCCACATTGTCAGGACAACCCAATAAAACTCATTGACAGGCCATTGATGTTAGATGTTTCATTCTGCCATTGATCTAAGCAACATGATAAATTCCGATGAAGCAGACTCAGCTTAGTTTTTCTTAGCATTTTGTGTTCCCTAATTTGCTAAAAATGATTTATAGTAAGTTCTATTTTCTTGAGGAGAATTGAAGAAGTAAGCAATCTAATAATAATCTGTGAACAATAGTGTGAAATGAATTAATACAATAGGGAAGAATGACCAAAATTCAGGGAGCGCGAAATTTGTATGGTGAAAGCTGTAAGAAAAATGAGTTGAAATGTAAAAGAGCATGAAGAAGATATGTTGGAAATTACAGACTTGCATCCACCGAACACAGTCTTATGTAGAGTACTAACAAGTAGTATGTGGATTACTTACTATATAATACTAATCTAATACATTAAATTCAAGATCCATATGTTTTTTAACCGAACAATTATGTGTTCAATTTAATTTGGTAAGAGTGAAGCACTTCTAAAGGATTACGTATGCTGCTCTATGCTTTCTTTGTATGCTTGAAAATAACACTTGAAACCATCAAACATTTTTTCGCGGGTTTAATGCTTTATGTCATCTGAGCAAACCTTTTTCTCTGCATGATTCAATGGTTTCAGCGCACAAGTCGCCCGCATCTTTGTTTTGGTGTGCAAACTCAAAACCAAGGTCCATTAACTTCTTTGTTGAAAATGTACGATTTTTGGTGACTTTTCCACTCCCTCAAATCTAATCAAAATGAATGAATTTTCTTTGTAAATTGAAAGATTACATAATAAATTAAATGAATAATAGAGAACTAGATGAGCGAGAAAAATAATTCTTGCAACATAATCGGTTGGTATATTCCTGTCTGGGTACTAGAGGCTAAGTGAATGCGCAATTTTAAAGATGTTAACAAAATGAGAGGAGCAAATGTATCTTCCCTTGGCTAGATGATGCTCAACGAGGTAAGTATGAGCATTGCATACATCATCCACATGCACAGCAAGAGAACCGTTCATGATCTTCAGTGAAACGGTGCTAGATTCATCATTCATTATATAATCATGTGTAACATATTAGATTTTAGACCTCAAGAAAAAAAATTTGAAAATTTGAGTATGTCTCTGTTTTAGAAAATAGATATGTATTACTGAAAAGAAAATTTAAAAGAAATTAATTACTAGTTCAACTTACTAGTATATAAGGAAATGGTAGCGTTAATACTAAAGCTTGTGTATGGAGTAAGAAAAGGTCCAAATACAAGGGAAGGATGAACGGTGACCATATCGATCCCATTCTCTTCAGCATATTTCCATGCAGCTTTCTCAGCAATAGTTTTTGCTGCCACATACTTCTGTAATAATCGGTTCAAATAACAAGCTTTAAAAGCATATTAGAAATGTTATGTTTCAAGCAGTGGTGAACAAGGCCCTATGGCAGAGGTCAGGGCTGCAGTCTAGCTAGGATGAAATCCAGAAGTAGAGTGTTCATTTTTTTAATTTTTTTGAATTCCCCCAAGTTAATAAATACATAATTTGAACTACTCTGTAACCTCCGAGTCAATAAGAAAACCCTGAATTCCCTAAACCATTAAAGGAGGCTGGCTTGTATGCATGATATTAAAGGTAGGGATTTGCTAGTCAAAACATCGAACTTTGGTTTAGGGAATTTAGAGTTTTCTTGTTTTATGTTTGAAGAAAATTAAGAAAAATTCACTAATCCAAACATCTTTTGTTCATAGCATAAATCAATGTCAGACCAAAGATCCTCGGTGTACTCATGAAGTGGGGGTTGACGCTACACATAAATGGTTCCTACAGTTGACGTGTAAACGAGCCTCTTCACAGTTTTGGCCTTGGAGGTTGGAGCATGATCTCATTATGCTCAGTATCCCATTTAACGTTGTTTCTGTCTCATCTTTCTGCTAAATTACATAACAACAAAATAATAACAAGTATAATCATCAAAACGTATAAATTCCTTTATTTTTATTACCTAAAGATCATAGAAGAGGTAGTATATATTACAATAATTTACAATACAATACATGTTAAGTTTGACAGTTAAACTCAAAAAGGAGCAGCAAAGTGTATACACATATACCCATTGATAAGGAATAAAATAAACGTTGATTGCCTAATTAATATCGCGTTAATTGTATTAACATTGGGCTGACAGTTAAGCCCATTAGAAGAGGCCCAAAACCCTTGATAGGGGCAAAAAATAGCCTAGGAATATAATTGGTGTTAAAATTAATTAGACCAGATATGGTCCAATAACGAAGCCCAATTAGAAAGGGCCCAATGAGGATATAAATCCTTGAAGATTAGCCCCCAAGGGACCTGATAGGATAAGGAATCAGTTTCCTACTTCCTAGGTGTCCAATGTCCATTCTAATTCTGAGACTTGTCCACCATGTCTCCTAACCCAAGTCCAATTCAAGGACTCCCAACATCTATGGAAGGGGCCTCACCCCACAAATCAGAACTATGTTTTGGCTTAATCCTCGATTAAGGACATACATGCCACAACGTCCTTGTTGTGCCCTCGCCGCCATAGCCCCGAGGGCATCATTCAGGAACTACGTTTTTGGCTTGATTCTCTAATTCACAGAGATACGTAGGCATCTCGTAAAGGCAGAGTTAAGCCACGAAATACGAAAGCAGCCATTAAAGGCCTTGAGCTCCCGAACCTTAGTAAAAAATACAACAATTAATATATCTTAGTTTTTAATCTATAACATTTGGCGCCGTCTGTGGGAAAGCACAACAACAACCATGGCGAGAACACGGAAGAACAGTTAGAGCCCTTGAAGGAGGAACACCAACGGGGACAACCCAAGTGATTTCATCAACCGTAGAGGTACCTCCTTATTCAACTTATGCAGCCACGTAAGGAGAAACCCAGATAGGGGCAACTGAACCTCAGCCAAAAGGGACGATACCCTCGGCTACTCAAGGTACGAATCCCCAAGTTCAACAACTACATGCACCTGTGAATTCTCGACCTATTGGGTATGAGTATTCAACTATTGTGACTACTAACCCCCATATGAGATGCCCCTTTACCCCGAGGTTGGAGGAAGCGGACATGCTGGGCGGAGTGAAGCACGAGGGCGATCACTCCCCTATACACAAGGTTTGGCTCCAATCCCTGAGGATCAAAAATTTTCTGGTCCTTACACTGAGAGAGACTCCGAATCTTCAGATGATGAAGTGGCCCCAAGAAGGAGGCGTGCTGGCAAAGAGCCGATGGCTGATGGTCGCCAACGTCCTAGGAGCGCCCAAGAAACGAATTCCCAAGAAGTGCGGGAAAGGATCATGGATCATGAGGCTGAGATTCAAAGGCTGAAGCGCGACTTGGAGTCACACCAGAACACCAGACCCCCATTAACCCCAAGGGGGAGGAATCCTCCCCCTATCATAGACCTGAATAGTCCGATACAGAGAAGGGCTGTTGTCCCAAGGGCTGGTCCAAGCAATCTTCTTCCCCTTGGAGATCCTGATGATCCTACCCCACCATTCACTGAAGAAATAATGAATGCCCATATCTCAAGGAAGTTCAAGATGCCCACTATTAAAGCTTATGATGGCACTGGAGGTCCCGCCAATCATGTCAGGACATTCTCCAATGCACTATTGCTACAGCCCGTGAATGACGCTATTAAGTGTCGGGCCTTTCCTCAAACCCTGTTGGGTATGGCTCAAAGGTGGTATAGTCGTTTACCCCCAAACTCTATTGGGTCCTTCAGAGAATTAAGTCAGGCTTTTATTGTGCAGGGGGCGAAGGAATCCTTAAGAGACTACCTGAATCGTTTCACGAAGGAAGCTTTAAAAGTCCTAGACCTTGATGACAAGGTAGCCATGATAGCACTGCAACAGGGAACTAGGGATGAGTTTTTCAAGATGTCCTTGACCAAACGCCCCCCTGAAAGCATGTTGCAGCTCCAAGATAGGGCAGGGAAGTATATCAAGGTAGAAGAGAGTATGAGGAAGACAGTCGTGAGCAACGAGCCCGCTGGAGGCAAGAAGCGGAAGACCGATCTGGAATACATCGCTAAGGACAAGTATCCTAGAACTGAGCAAAATCCTGACTCAACTCCGAAGAGAGGAGTACATGGACAAAAATTCACTGAGTATGCTAAGCTGAATGCTCCAAGGAGCCAAATTTTAATAAAAATCGAGAAAGATCGAGATATTCGCTGGCCTAAGCCCTTGAAGGCCGATCATGCCAAGTTAGATAAGAGCAAGTATTGTAGATTTCACATGGATGTTGGTCATGACACTGATGAGTGTAGGCAACTGAAAGATGAAATTGAGTTCCTTATTAGAAAAGGGAGATTGAACAAGTACACTAGAGATGGAGGAGACTGGAGCAACAACGTGAGAAAAAATTTTAACGATCGAAGAAGAGATCAAGAAGATCAGGGGTGAAATCCCCAACCTAGGGGATCGGTGATAAATACAATCTTTGGAGGACCGCGACCCCGAGGGCCTGTGATAAACACAATTTTTGAATGACCAACTGCTGCGGGATTATCCAAGAACTCCAGGAAAGCGTATGCCCGAGAAGTTATGCATATTGTTGGGAAAGCCCCGAAGAGGGCCAGGACAGGAGTAACAATGTCCTTTGATGATTCTGATCTGGAGGGTATGAAATTTCCCCATTGACAACCCGCTGGTCATAACCCCGATAATAGGGAACAACCCGGTGAGGAGGGTCCTTGTGGATAATGATGCTTCAGTAGATATCTTGCTCCACGACACCTTTTTAAGGATGGGTTATAATGACTCCCAATTGACCCAAACCGACATGCCGATATATGGATTTGCGGGAGTGGAGTGCCCCATGGAAGGGATAATCAAGTTGCCAACCACCATAGGACAGGAACCAAGGCAAGCAACACAGATGTTAGACTTTGTGGTGGTGAAGGCTAGTTCAACTTATAACGCTATCATGGGAAGAACCGGGATACATGCCTTCAAGACAGTCCCTTTTTCCTACCATTCAATTATAAAGTTTCCCACCCGAAATGGGATTGGAGAAGAGAGGGGATATCAAAAAATGGCTAGAAGTTGCTATGTGGCCTCACTAAGGGCAGATGGAGTTGATATTCGAGAGAATGATGAGAAAAGAGGACTTGATTTCGATTCCTTTAGCTCCCGAGGATCCTGAGAAAGTAACTTTCGTTGGAGTCACACTAGAGGAGCCCCTTAGAGGGAAGTTGGTGAAATTTTTGTAAGAAAATAGTGATGTGTTTGCATGGTCAGCAGCTGATATGCCAGGCATAGACCCGGAACTGATTACTCGCAAGCTAAATATGGATCCGAATCGGAAGACAGTGAAGCAAAAGAAAAGAAGCTTTGCCCCAGAGAGGCAAGAAGCTATAAAACAGGAAGTAGAGAAGCTCTAAGAGGCTGGTTTCATTGAGGAGATACAATTTCCAGAATGGTTAGTAAACCCTGTAATGGTGAAGAAGGAAAATGGAAAATGGAGGATGTGTGTGGACATCACTGATCTGAATGACGCATGCCCTAAGGACTGTTTCCCGTTGCCAAGGATAAATACTTTGATAGATGCCACTGCTGGACATGAAATACTGAGCTTCATGGATGAATTTAGTGGATACAATCAGATCAAGATGCATAAGGACGACATCCCTAAGGTATCATTTATCACTGACTTTGGTGTTTATTGTTATCTTGTTATGTCATTTGGTCTCAAGAATGCAGGAGCCACCTAACAAAGGTTGGTAAATAAAATTTTTAAGGATCTTATCGGCAAGACCATGGAAGTTTATGTTGATGACATGTTAGTCAAGAGTCTAGTAAAGACAGATCATATAACCCATTTGAGGGAAGCCTTCGAGGTCCCAAGGTACCACAAGATGATGTTAAATCCTACGAAGTGTGCTTTCGGAGTAGGGTCTGGAAAGTTTTTTGGATTGATGGTCTCCAAGAGAGGAATCGAGGCCAATCCCGATAAAATAAAAGCAATCCTGGACATGGAGCCACCAAAAACTATCAAAGATGTTCAGAAGCTCACTGGAAGGGCTGCTGCGTTGGGACGATTCATCTCCAAGTCTGGAGATAAGTGCTTGTCATTCTTCAAGTCTATAAAGATGGTTAAGGATTCTGTATGGAGTGAGGAAAGTCAGAAGGCATTTGAAGAATTAAAGAAATATATGGCTCAGGCCCTGTTGTTGGCCAAGCCAGCTTTGAATGAAGTTTTATACTTGTACTTGGTCGTTTCAGAGAATGCTTTGAGCGCTGTATTGATAAGGAGGAACTGAAAATCCAGAAACCCGTATACTATGTCAGCAAAATTCTACATGGAACTGAGTTAAAGTATTCAACTATTGAGAGGTTTGCTTTAGCTTTGGTAATGGCTTCAAGAAAGTTACGTCCTTACTTTTAGGCTCATCAAATTGGGGTGCTAACAAATCAGCCCCTGAGAAATATCATTCATAGTCCCAAGGCTAGTGAAAGGTTGATCAAATGGGCAATAGAGCTGGGAGAATTCGATATCAAGTATAAGCCATGAACGGCAATAAAAGCCCAGGCATTGGCAGACTTCCTGGTGGAATGTACCACATCCAACCAAGAAGTGAGGGGGGTAGGAGGATACCATACCTCAGCACAAGGAAGTTGATAAGGGGGACAAAGAATATGATGATAAAGAGAAAGACTATTGGGTTCTCTATTCAAGTGGAGCAGGTTTGGTTTTACAAAGCCATGATGGGTTCTTGATTGAGTATGCCATGAAGTTAGATTTCCCGACCATAAATAATGAGGCAGAATATGAAGCTCTGATAGCTGGCCTCGGCCTATCAGGAACACTGAGAGTCAAGAACTTGAAGGTCTGTGGAGACTCGATGTTGGTCATATCCCAAGTGAAGGGAGAGTTTGAGGCAACGGATGACACGATGCCTAAGTATGTCCGCCTAGTAAGGGTTGTGATGACTCAGTTCGATGAATGCCATGTTGAGCACATCCCAAGGGAGGAAAATGCTAAGGCAGATGCATTGTCTAAATTTATTTCATCTGAGATAGAGGAAAGTTCAGGAAGTGTATATATCCGCGTTCTGAAGACACAGAGCATTGATGTTAAGCTTGTAGCTCCTATAGGTCTGGGGACATCATGGATAGATCCCATCAGGACCCATATTCAAACCGGTTGGTTGCCAAATGATGCTACTGAAGCACGGAAGTTGGTTGTTCGAGCACTGAGATACTCCTTGATAGATGGAATTTTGTATAAAAGATCTTATATAGTTCCTTACTTAAGATGTCTCTGGCCCGATGAGGCACGCTTGGCTCTTGAAGAAGTGCATGAAGGTATCTGTGGATAACACTTGGGGGGCAGAGCACTAGCTCATAAGATAACTCGTTTAGGCTTCTATTGGCCAGAAATGATAGCTGATGCCAAAGAGTATGTGAAGAAGTGTGACCGCTGTCAGAAGCATGCACCTGTCGTTAGACAACCCCCCGAGATGCTGACCTCCATCAACTCACCTATCCCCTTTGCTATGTGGGGAATGGATATACTTGGGCCTTTCCTCATGGCCACAACACAAAGGAAGTTCCTGATTGTAGCCATTGACTATTTTACTAAGTGGGTGGAAGCCAAGCCTTTGGCCAAAATCACAACTAAGCAGTTTGCACAATTCCTGTGGGAAAATTTTATGTGCCGGTATGGAATTCCCCGCATCCTAGTCACTGACAATGGAACCCAATTCAACAATGAGGAATTTAAAAAGTATTGTGAGAAGAATGAAATTGAATTACGATTCACCTCTGTGGCTCACTCGCAAGCCAATGGGCAAGCGAAAGTGGTGAATCGAATAATCCTGGATGGACTAAAGAAGAGGATCGAGAAGTCGAGGAATAACTGGGTGGATGAAATACTCCCAATACTATGAGCCTATAGGATTACCTGTAGAGTCACGACTGGAGCAACTCCCTACATATTAGCATATAGGGGAGAAGCGGTTGTTCCTTTAGAAATATCACATTCCTCTCCCTGGATTCAAGTTTTCAATACTGAAGAAAATGAGGAAGGGCAAAGGTTAGCCCTGGATCTAGTCGACGAGGTCAGAGATGAGGCCAACGCCCGCAATGTAGAGTATCAACGAAGAGCCTCCCTCTATTTTAATAAAAGGGTTAAAGAAAGGTTCTTTTACCAAGAAGGCTTGGTCTTAAGAAAGATTGAGGCTTCAGGAGTTGAAGAGAAAGAAAAGCTAATCCCTAACTGGGAAAGACCGTATAAGGTCGAGAAAACATGAGGACGAGGATCCTACAAGTCAGAAACCCTGAGCAGTAACAAAGTGCCTCATACCTAGCGCGTTTCGAAGCTAAAGGTTTAATATATTTAGGACATGAAAGACATGTTCCTGGTACTTAGTAGTAAATGGAGGAATAAGGTCGACCAGTGTACAAGCATCCAATGAATAAAATTCCCGAAGGACCAAAGTACCGAAAATAAAAGACAAATATGAAATCAAACTACAAATGCTGGAGATCCTGAAGGGTCAGAAATCAAGTCATGATGAACAATTAGGTTACACACTGAAGATGTTCAAGTCCATGAAGGACCGCAAATAGATAAAAGCCACGCACGACAAACAAAGCCATGCAAGGCCTAAACACTGAAGGAAAATATATAGTCCAAAATCAGATGATTAACCAATAATGACAACCTCAGAAACAACCCAAAGGCTAGGAAAGCCCCATAAATTTACCATATCCGGGTAAGAGCTATGAACAGAGCCAATGGACATATTAACGGAGCGCACCTTATCATCATGGGTGTCCATCATCTTGAATAAGTCTTCCGACCATCAATAAATGCTAAGAGAGCTCTAAAATCCTAGTCCTGAAACTTTCTCTCAAGTTTCTTCATCAATGCCGCCAAGGCCATGTGCTCACTCCTTCATTTTGCACTCCTAGTGAAAGAAGCTGCGAAGTAGGCGTTCGCCTAATAAGAAAAAGATATTAGAAAGCTAACTTCACGAAATGTATATGGTCAATTGAAGTCTACATTACTAACTCCAGCCTACCAAAAGAGGCTGATCAGCCTCAAGAGAAAGCCTTTGACCAACTGGAGATCCCTCGGAAAGGGCTCCAGCAGACCGGCCTCCAAGGGATGCCTTAAGCTAGCCAGGCTCCTCCTTTAATTTATGAAGTATTGAAAGTTCTAAAAAGAATAGATGTACCAAATATAAGGCATGAGCCCCACACATCCCCGCCTCAGGAAGCTGTTCGCCTAATTGGAACAAACTTAACCAATGGGAAATGAGAGGGGTTAGGCCAACTTTAACAAGGTTCCTTTGAATTATGAGGACCCATCAAGAACACGAACGTGATATTTTATGTTCGAGGTCCATCGAGACATGTTGTCCAAGAAAGCAAAAATGTTTCCCCTTGACAGACCAGAGGAGGTCGAGTAGCCATCCATGAAGATCTTTGACCGTCTAAAGGGTCCTTGGATGAGGTCCCCACCCGGCAAGGCACTCCCTCGAATAAAAAAGAGAGAAGTCTAATCCACGAATTGATATTGAGAATATTGAAGTTCAAGAACTTCCACAAAATATAATCCCAAAGGGCCAAGAAGCTTTAGACATTAAGGTTACGGCCGACCAGGGCCTTAAGGGCTTGGTCTCATGGCCGACCAAGAGTCCTTGAAGCTGACCCCTTCACATGGAGGGTTAGGCCGAATAGGACATCCTTGAAGGAACGTCTACAGACGTCCGGAACTAATAGGGATGGCCCCTAAGAGAAGGTTCCAAGAAAACCATGAACTAGAGCCAAGGGATGCTCCTAGTGAAGAGTAGAATGTTCACGAGAACAAGTACATAACGCACACTAGAAAAAGGGCCAAACGTCCAAAAAGAGCAGAATTTGCCGACCAGGCCACATGGAGGCCTCATAGCCGACCGGAACCCATGTAGGGTTGATCCAGACCCTCCTAAAGGTTTTCTGGTGGAACTCTTATACTTGAGAATTCTTGAAAAATTAGGCGCCCAACGACAACAAGTTTGAAGACTAGAACGCCCATGAGAACAAGTTCCACAAAGGCTAAAAAGTCTATGAGAACAAATTTCGTGAAGACTAGGACATCCATGAAAACAAGTTTCATGAAGAATAGAATGTTCACTAGAAAATGATCAGAAAAGCCTGGCTGAGGCTAAATAACAAATCGATAGTCTTAAGGGACGATTATGTTAATCACCATGACCTCGAAGATTCTTAATGTTTTCTTTGATTCTTAATGGATTTGGAAATATAAAGGCCCCAGTCAAGGTTCAAATTCAAAGAATCAAAGTCCAAATCCAAATAGGATTTGAAAATATAGAGCCCCAAATCCAAATAGGATTTGGAAATATGAGAGGCCCGAATTAAAGCCCAATTACAAAGAAGAGCCAAAAAGACCAGGATCTAAGTCGAGATCTAGGTCGTGAATCCTGGACGAATTAGTTCGAATAGGAGCCTAAAGATGAGCAAAATTTTGACCAAAACCCGGGTCGTAAACTCGACTAGGATCCAGTTCGAAATCCTGGTCGTGAATCCTAGTAAAAGTTTCACGAACAGGAGTCAAAAGGTGGCATGAATTTCGACCAAGACCTAGGTCATAAACTCGACTAGGATCCATGTCGAAATCCTGGTCGTGAATTCTAGTTGAAGTTTCACGAACAGGAGTCAAAAGGTGGCATGAATTTCGACCAAGATCCAGGTCGTAAACTCGACTAGGATCCAGGTCGAAATCCTGGTAGTGAATCCTAGTCGAAGTTTCACGAACAGGAGTCAAAAGGTGGCATGAATTTTGACCAAGACCCAGGTCGTAAACTCGAGTAGGAACCAGGTCGAAATCTTGGTCGTGAATCCTAGTCGAAGTTTCACGAACAGGAGTCAAAAAGTGGCATGAATTTCGACCAAGACCCGGGTCGTAAACTCGACTAGGATCCAGGTCGAAATCCTGGTCGTGAATCCTAGTCGAAGTTTCGCGAACAGGAATCATGTTGCGGCCAAAATATCGACCAGGATCCAGGTCGTTAACTCGACTAGGATCCAGGTCAAAATCCTGGTCGTGAATCCTAGCCAAAATTGTTCGACCATGGCTCAGAAGCAGGCCCAAATTCGACTAGGATCCAGGTCGAAATTTCGACTAGGATCCTGGTCGAAAAAGGGCTGAAAATTTCAGAAAAATCCCAGAAAAATTAGGGAAAATTTGAAAATAATTTCAAAAATTATTTTTGATAATATATTTTTGAAATACTATAGAAGTAATATATGTGAATATCAGAATTTTCTTGAAAATTAGGAAAAAATCCCAGAAATTAAGGGAAAATTCCTGAAAAATACCAGAAAATTCCTAAAGAAAGGGAA
The DNA here is from genome assembly GCF_009905375.1 of Apium graveolens. NCBI lineage: Eukaryota > Viridiplantae > Streptophyta > Magnoliopsida > Apiales > Apiaceae > Apium > Apium graveolens. The sequence goes on from NC_133648.1 coordinate 252,344,188, forward strand.
AAAGGTAAGAAAATAATAGGGAAGTTCTAAAAACAACCCTGAAGCCGTGTACAAGGCAAATCGTAGTAAATGTGTAGGTCGCTCCACACTTTATGCTAAAACGATACCCTGTAAGATTACAAATAAACTTAACTTCTGCGAAATCTTTTACGGTTTCCCAGAAGTTGGGGGGCAAATAATAGGGAATAATATAAACCCTGATTGCGTAATTAATATTGCGCTAATTGTATTAACATTGGGCTGACAGTTAAGCCCATTAGAAGAGGCCCAAGACCCTTGATAGGGGCCAAAAATAGCCTAGGAATATAATTGGTGTTAAAATTAATTAGACCAGATATGGTCTAATAACGAAGCCCAATTAGAAAGGGCCCAAAACCCTGAATATTAATTAATTTTGTAACTAATTAATAAGGGATAAATTAGCTGTCAAGATGAGTCCCAATAAAGATATAAATCCTTGAAGATTAGCCCCCAAGAGACCTGATAGGATAAGGAATCAGTTTTCTACGTCCTAGGACTCCAAAGTCCATTCTAATTCTGAGACTTGCCCACCAAGTCTCCTAACCCAAGTCCAATTCAAGGACTCCCAACATCTATATAAGGGGCCTAACCCCATAAATCAGAACTACATTTTGGCTTAATCCTCGATTAAGGACATACAAGCCACAACGTCCTTGGTGTGCCCTCGCCGCCATAGCCCCAAGGGAATCATTCAAGAACTACGTTTTTGGCTTGATTCTCTAATTCACAGAGATACGTAGGCATCTCGTAAAGGCAGAGTTAAGCCACGAAATACGAAAGCAGCCATTAAAAGTCTCATCACTCTCAGTGTCTTCTTCACCGATCTGCGACGAGGACAAAGCTTCATTCTATGAATCTACTAAGCTCTCACTGTCATCTCCTTCACCACAAATCTACCGCGCTTCCCCATCCCTAGCTTTTCTATAAACAAAAGGAA